>NC_069502.1:518056679-518249179 GCF_027579735.1 Bombina bombina
TACAACTGTGTTTTATAAATGTAATATTCTAATTCGAATGCTACATTCGAATGTCACATTCGAATTTGAAATAGTATTTCTAGTCTAATACTGTGTTTTAAATGTAATATTCGAAATCGAATGTGACATTCGAATTCGAATGTCACATTCGAAATCGAAATAGTATTTCTTGTCTAATACTGTGTTTTTGAAATGTAATATTCTAATTCGAATGTGACATTTGAATTTGAAATAGTATTTCTAGTTTGCAACTGTGTTTAATAAATGAGATATTCGATTAGAATGTGATATTCGATTCGAATGTGACATTCAAATTCAAAATAGTATTTCTAGTCTAATACTGTGTTTTATAAATGTAATATTCAAATTCGAATGTGATTTTCGATTTGAATGTGATATTCAATTTGAATGTGACATTCGAATTCGAAATAGTGTTTCTAGTCCACAATTGTGTTTTATAAATGTAATATTCGAATTTGAAAGTGACATTCGAATTCGAATGTGACATTCGAATTTGAATGTGAGATTTGAAAACTGTAAATAACATTCGAAAATCGATTTTTTAAGAATATTCGTTCTTATCAACATTCTATTATGTAAATCGAATTTCTACAATAACATTCGTTCTAACATTCCAATTCGAATATAAACACATTCGCCCATCCCTAGTCAAATCTAGTCCTTCAGCTATAGCAACTTCCTTGAAACAGCTTCTTTTTTAACAATTGTTTAAGCTATTTCTTGGTGTGGTTATCAGAGTGAGTGAGTTACAAGGATATAAAAATTAAAGAACCATGGGCAATTAGGGCCACATATACTACAACATGTGTTATGTGCTGTTTTGATTACATTGAAGTTAAATAACAGTAGAATAGAATATCCATTACACAGATCCTACACAAATTGATGTAGGAGAGTTTTACTACTTTGTCCACATTGAGACAAAATTATGTGGTATTTATGCCTCACCAAGTCCTAGCACAGATCACTGATGAGGTCAAAGGGATATAAAAGTTGTTTTCATTGTTGTAATAAAAAACAATAATCAATTTGTTTAATTGCAATATGTACCGTTTATCATTTATAACCTTTTAGTTATTTTAGTTTTTTTACTTAATTTGGGAAGGGTCTATTACTTTCTGTCAAAGTCTCATGCTGCTCAGTAGAGGATTTTAGCTGCAAAATCATGGTACAATAGTACTTAAGTTCTGTGATGTCTGCTTGCTTATCTAGCTGTAGGTGGTGGCTACACTGAGAATTTGTAAGTGCTCATTTATCAAGAAATTAAGTAAGTGTGTTGCTTTTTTTCTTTCTTTTTATGTTTATTTTGATTTAACATATTTTTCTACTAAAGGAGCACTGTTTTATGTCCCTTTAACTGTTAACCTTCTAATACAAATGCCTACCTCTGTACTTAATTATTCAGAAAATACTTTTGAAATCTGTTTTTTATTTTGTTGTTTGACAGATACATTTTAAATAAGCAAATGAAAGTGGATAACATTTACAAACTTTTGTATTTAGATCGACTGCTGCGTTTAGAGTACTTAATGAATATCCAGTACATTGTGGTTATAACAGCAGGTTGCTATAAATAAAATCCTTTATGTAAAGTCACATGTGACTTTTAAAGGTTTACATTATCTTAAAATGCAGCATAGTTTTGTAACCATAGCTTTTAGTGCATGTGAATAAATTATCTACTCATAAACAGGTGCATACTACCATTTCTATATCTCCAAAATGTATGATATGGTTAAGAAATATGTCCAAAGCAATTCATTTAAATATTATTCCCATTTGCTTTTCATGAATTTATGGTAAAAGGAAATCAATAGTAGTGTTTTGTAATTATAAGCATACTTATTATAGTAGACAAAAATAAGTTGGGTTTTAATTATGGGTTGGGTTGATGTCCATGTATTAGAACAGAGACCTAATATACAATTTTCCTTTTTTTGAAACTTGTGCATCTTTGTACCAATTGTTTTTCTCATTTTAAGAGTATTACTTGTAAAGTATGTATTTTTACCACAAGTTACCATGTTTATTAATGTGTTTTTCTGTGGACATTTTCATGATGCATTGTAAATCTGTTGTATAAATTGTTGAAATGATAAATGAAAAAAATAACAGACACTAAGTTTGGATCATTAATCATTTAGAAGAAATCTTTGATGACCTAATTAACTTATAAATATAATTTCTACAAAAAAGATTACATTGTTAAACACATTTTAAAACTTCATAAAAGAAAAAAAGATCATTCAGATGGTAAAGCTAAAACCTAAGAACTATATGTTTCATAAAGTAAACACAGTGTTTTCTTGTACTTATTTTATGTTACTTTTAAAAAAAATAATAAAATTTATTTTCATCATGTATTTTACAGCATACAGTATATTTTTCATTGTCTTTCTAACATGTCTGATTTCTACTCTGCTGATTTCTTTTTTTTTGTTTTTCATCATTCTATGCATTAAATCATTGAAGATCCAGAGAGTTATGGGTTATCTTCAAAAGGTAAATAGGAGTTTATGTAATATTTTCATCAATCTGTTTAATAATTTAGCTGTAGTTTGTATGTTAGAATTTCATATACTAGGATAGTTGTCAGAGAAGAAATCATGTCTGCCCACATTTCTTCTGAAGTGTAAGCTTTTAATAAATAATTTTAGGATCCTTATCCCAGACATTATTTAAATCACTTGCAATATTTCCCCTTAAAGACTCTACTGGATGTCTATTCCATGAACCAATCGCAATATTTTTAAAGAAGTGTCTTTCCTGTATAATGTATAAAATACATATTTACATCTTTAAAATTAATTTGTGATACAAATATAGATATTTTTGTTTTGTTAAAAATAATGAATGGAAATGTAAGGTTCAGACCTTTATTAAAATGTAGTCATGTTCTAAAAAAATAGAACTTACACTAATTGCAAGTGTGGACAAATAAGTTATTAAAATCCCATGCCCCTTATCAATACATTCTTTCTTACCCAAAAAGTAAAATAATAGAGTTGTATATTTCTTGATATGACTACTTGTTTAGGTTTTTAAACAAATATTGTAAAAGAGCAAACATTAATACAGCATACACTGATAATGTGAAGAGATACCTTAGAAAAAAAATGTATTGCATATATGAAAGATTAGCAAATAATATGTTAAGCATCATTTTTTTGGCATTGAAAAGTCCTTGCAAATGTTATTTGAATGTGAAATAAAATTAGAAGAAAGTTTGAGTGTACATGATATTTGAGTAAATGTGTCAATTCCTACAGCTGTTCCTATTTGTGGACAGGGGCATGCCTCCAAGTACTTAAAACAAGGCCTACGTTTATTTGGTATAGCCCAAATAGCAGTCCAGTGCCAATGTGGATAAAGGATGAGCAGCTCTATGACCACTGCTCTGCCCATAAACCATGTATATAGACAAAATAGAGGGGCACCATTTACAAAGTAGGCCTATTCCATTTAGTCCATATGTATGTAAGATGTTCAGAACTGCAACGTTTTGGGACACAGCCCTTAATTATGCATACAAACAATTTGTGTTTCATCATAATTTTATACCCTATGTGGTTAACTGTTTTAACCTTTGATATTCCAACATCCTTTATTCAGTCTTAAATATCAACATCTACTTAATTTGCAACCAACACTAATAATAATTTAAAATTAATACATATATTATTTACCATTACAATATGATCTCCTTTCTTTACAAACCTGCAAAGAACTCAAACTCTAAAGTATCCCAAACCTAGAGTTCAAAATATAGACTAGTACATATCCATATTCATACCCTCAGGGTTACAATGGTTAACTATGGTTAACAGCAGTTATGAAGCAGCGGTCACATAGACCGCTGCTCCATAACCTGTCTGCCTGCTCTGAGCAGACGGACAGACATCGCGTGCAATGCTGAATACAGCGAGCGTATTGCTCGCCGTATTCAGTGAGGTCTGGTGGACCTGATCCGCACTGTTGGATCAGGTCCGCCAGACTTTCTTAAATAGGGGCCCATGACTCCACCTAGGGTGTAAAATTATGATGAATTACAAATGTCTGTATGTATGATTAAGGGCAGTGTCCCAAAATGTTGCCGTTCTGTGCTTCTTGTCCTTGTAAAATAAATATGGACTACATTTATTTAGCACCAGCAAATCTACAATACATTTTTTAAAAAATAATTGTTTCAAAATGTATAAACTGTGTAAAATGTTAAATACAAATTAAATTATTTTTTTAAGTTTTTTCTTCCCACAATTTGCATGATAATAGGGCATAGGCTGTCAGAAGTCATTATATAATATAATATAATATTATTAATGCTACCAAGGCTATAGCACAAAGCAAAGCAACACATATATATCATATATAATATATAATATGGGTTTACTTGGCATTGAAGATAGCCTCTTACTATAAAGTTAATAATATTCGGTAGGTCTTTGCCAAGTTTCCATATACTAGAAGCTTTACCTTACTCTGTTTCAGGTTGCTTACTTATTTGTCTGTGACAAATATGGTTTCAAGAAAAAAACAAAAAAAAACAAAATGGAAGTCCACAACAATGAAAACTGAATATATGCCCAAATGATGTTGAATTATCAAATGTGTCACTGTGCCATTTATAATATAATATTTCCATAAATCTAAAAGTAAGAATAAGACCTATAGTCACCCCATTACACACTTATGTAAACCAGCTGTATTTTTAGATGCTAAATTGCCATGGAACAGGTTTGGGTGGCTGTATTGTATTAATAGATCTTGAGTCTTTGTTCAGAAATGAACTGGAAAGTAACCATTTTGCTTTTCTAAAAAGACCATTCCACAGAAACAAAGCTGCATAGCTAAAAGATTGCACATGTTTTGGGGGATTCTTTGCACATTTGTTTTAGACAGTTACTAATGGAAGAATGTGTATTGAGATGTAGTGCCTTTAGATATCATGCAGAGCTTTGTTAACTATCAGGCACAAATAAGTGTGTACCATTTTTTGGCAACCAGTGTAGGGACTGGAGAATGGGTACAGAGGGGCAAACTTTTGACTGGCCTATTAGCAGTCTTGCTACAACTAGGTGGAGGCAATGAAGTAGCTTTACTGGAAGAGAAAACAGGAATAAATAAGATATTGGAGCCTTCAGGCTCACCGGAAATAGCAGTTGTGAAACAGAGGTCTTAAGATTGCTGCTCCTTAACTGGTCTGCTGCCTCTGAAACTGCGGACATCAATCCGCCGGATCATATACGATTGCGTTGTTTGACACCCCCTGCTAGCGACTGCAAATGCAGCGTATGCTGTCTGCCTTCAGCAATGTCTGTTGAACATGATCCGCTGTGCGGATCATGTCGGACAGACATTTGATAAATCGGCCCCAGTATGTTATTCACATGAAATATACATTACTGTCATCTTTATGTTCACAAGATATATAACTGTTGGATTGATCTGACATTTATACTATAAATCAGTTCAAAATTCATTATTGATCTATTTAATCAATTTTGTATTTTTTATTCTCTTCTTTTCAAATATGTAGATATTAAAAAATAATAGAGTAACGGCTTAAAGTAGAATTAAATTTTAATATATTTTATTTCAACTACTTTTGACTTAAGTTTTGTAGTTTCCTGCTTTGAATATAATAAGAGACTAGTGAAAATGTAATATATTATTTACAATTAAGTAGGTAATTCAGGAATTGTTCACTTAATCAATTTACAATTTAAATATTTAAAAGTTAAAAAAAAATGTTCTTTACCATTTACAGTACTTATTTATTTTGCAATTCACCCTTACTGCCATAATATGGCCTTACTTCTTTAGTTTCTCTTGAAGAAGGGCAGTTAAGATTTTTTTTTGAACCAGTAAAAATCCACAATATTATACTTGGAAGTAACATTGTCCATTACTATAACAGAAATTGTACAATTGTATTTTTCTCTTCTTGAATGTAGATATACACTAGGTGGCAAACGTATTAAATTATTTATCTACAAAATTCTCTGTAGTCTTAAAGGGACAGTCTACCATAGAATTGTTATTGTTTTAAAAGATAGATAATCCCTTTATTACCCATTCCCCAGTTTTGCATAACCAACACAGTTATATAAATATACGTTTTACCTCTGTGATTACCTTGTATCTAGGAACCTTCTTCCAGCCCCCTGATCACATGACTGACTGTTTATTATCTATTGTCTTAAATGTAGCATTGTGTTGTGCTAAATCTTAAATAACCCCCTGTGCCTGAACACAGTGTTATCTATATGGCCCACGTGCACTTTCTGTCTCTTTGTGTTGAAAAGAGATTTAAAAAGCATGTGATAAGAGGCAGCCCTCAAAGGCTTAGGAATTAGCATATGAGCCTACCTATGTTTAGTTTAAACTAAGAATACCAAGAGAAAAAAGCAAATTTGATGATACAAGTAAATTGGAAAGTTGATTAAAATTAAAATTCCTATCTGAATAATGAAAGTTTAATTTATACTAGACTGTCCCTTTAAATGGTGAATTTTGTAGAAACATTATTAAATAAACTTTTCTTATTTTATGTATACATTTCTAATACTGGATAGGTCCTCCTTTGCCCCCAGAACAGCCTGAATTATTCATGGAATGGAATCAAGAAGATGCTGGAAATATTCCTGAAATGTTCTGGTCCATTGTAACATGATAGGATCACATTGTTTCAGGAGATTTGTTAGTTGTTGTCCTTTTCCACTGCATCCCAAAGGTGCTCTATTGGATTGGAATCTGTTAATTTTGGAGGCCATTGGAAGACAATAAATTCATTGGGCTCCATGTAAAAAATGATAGGTGAATTCAAAAGATAGTAAATTATTACCACTGCACTGAAAATATCTTGGATTCCAAAGCAATGTACATTAATTACAGTTACAAATACAAATGTCTGATGTATACACACCTAAGTAAGGAATACATTACTCCATCAGAAGGGATCTAATTTAAAATCAGAATAAATCACTCAAATATATACATTCATTTTTATGTAATACAATGTTAAAATGCACTATAAGGATCCTTCAAAATTATAAAAAATATTTTGAGCAGTATAAGCTGATAGCACTTTGGATCATATAAGTAGTTGGGAAACAACCCTAAAATTTGTTTGGGAACTTATAAGTAACCTGGATTAACATTAACCCATAGTGGGAAGGTATTTACCAACTTAAAAGTGGTTTGGTTCTTCTTATAATACAATATTATTTTTTATGAAGACACTCTCATATAAACTTTTGATGGATTTTTTAATTTTTATTTTATGGTCTATTTTCTTTTTCTTTTTTTTTATAGTTTAGTGGGATCATTCTAGTAATTTAAAAATGAATGCATATATTGTTATTTTTCGTGATTTCTGGTGAGTTCTTTTGATCTTTTCAATTAGATTCCTTCTGACAGAGTAAAGTGTCATTAGGTGAATATGAATCAGACATTTTTTACTTACAAGGAGCTGGGCGAACAAGATTCCTAATGTATAGCATCCGCTACTTGCATGTTCTATTGCAAAAGGATTTCCTTGTACAATGCTGCCCCTGCTCTCCCCTAAGAGGTTAAGAAGCAGTGGTTGCATGACGGCTGCTACTTACATTGTGGTAAGCAGGCACGCATGAGCTCCAAAGCAGCATTTGATGCTTAATACATGGAGCCCACACCTGCATTGTACATGGTGCCCAATGTTATGCTCATGGAACCTATTTTAAATGACGGGCTCCATGTATTAAGCAGTGAACACCTTTGTGGTGCAGGCTAACATGCAAGCCTGCTTATCACAATTTAATAAACAACAGTCACTGGCATTCAGGGTGATTGACCGGTCCTGCAAGAGCAGTGAGTGGAGTTGCACTCATGGTGTGCTTTGTGTTATTGTATCTTAATCTGCTGAAAGTAGCAACTAGATGATGGGTAGATTGTTGCCATAAAGGGGTGCACATGATTAGCAACCATAATAAGTTGAGACATTTAAAATGGCCAATTGTTATTAAGGGGATTAATGTGTGCCAAAATATTCCCTACATCATTACACCACTAGCAGCCGCATGAACTTGACACAAGGCAGGATAAATCCATGTTGAGTGCACCAAATTCAGTTATCACTGTAATCTGTATGTTTCAGCAGAAACTGAAATTTGTCACCCATACAAATGCCCCTTTAGGGGCAATGGGTAGTTAAGGTTTTTTTTAGTGTTAGTTTTTATTTTTTATTTTGGGTGGTTTGGTGGGTGGGGGGGAGTTACTATTGGCGGGGCTTAGTATTATTATAATGTAAAATAGCTGTTTAATTTAGGGCAATGCCCTACAAAAGGCCCTTTTAAGGGCTATGTGTAGTTTAGTTTTGATTAGGGGGTGTTTATATTTTGGGGGGCTTTTTTATTTTTATAGGGGTATTAGATTAGGTTTATTTTTTTATTTTTGATAATTTGGTTTATTTTTTTCTGTAAATTTAAACATTTTTATTTTTTGTAATTTTAGATTTATTTATTTTAATTTAATCCTAAATACTGTTAGGATTTTTTATTTCAGTTTTAACTTAGTATTTTATTATTTTATTTAATTGGGGTTAATTAGGGGGTGTTAGGTTAGGGGGCTTAGTGATTAAATTAGTTTATTGCGAAGTGGGGGTTGGCAGTTTAGCGGTTAATAGGTTAATTAGGTTTATTGCGTTGTGGGAGGTTGGCGGTTTAGGAGTTAATAGGTTAATTACGTTTATTGTGTTGTGGGGGGATGGTGGTTTAGGGGTTAATCACTTTATTAGGCAGTTTGCGATGGGGGATGGCGGATTAAGGGTTAATACATTTATTAGTTAGATTGCAATGTGGGTGAATGGCGGATTAGGGGTTAATAGTTTAATTAGGTATATTGCATTGTGGGGGTTTGGCGGTTTAGGGTTTAATACTTTTATTATTAGTTGCAATGTGTGATGATGGCGGATATAGGGTTTTTTATGTGTCTGGTTTATTTTTGGGAGGCGGGTTAGACTTTTACTTGCGATGTAGGATTTTTTTGTGTTTTTATTATGTGCTGGCAGTTTCTAAACTGCCGTAAGTCACTGGCGACTCCAGAAATGTGTATTTCCGCACATTTCTGGGCATCACCATTTTATCCGGTTTACGGTAGTTTATGAACTGCCGGCAGGGTTTATGTGATTCCCCGATGTGTGAGGTGAATTTATGGGCGACACGGGTTTCAGCAGTTACACTGAAGCCTGCGCTGCATATGTAATCTACATTGGCAGTTTTCCAGTCTTTCGGAACAATTCCTGTTAACTGTGACTGATTAAATACATTAGCTAATGGAGTAGCGATAACGGATTGAAGTTCTCTCAGAACCCTTGGATAAAAATGATCTGGACCCACAGACTTATTTACTTTTATTATAAAGCCCTTGAAAACTCTTCTTCTGTAAAAAGAAAAGTACTACTCACATTATCATTTAAAGTAACATCACTTAATAGAATCTTAATAGAATCTCACTATCTTTACCATCTGTTGTAAGAACTGAACAAAAGTAATTATTTAGACAGTTTGCTATTTATCTCCTTCCACTACTCTATTATCAGTCTTGAGTCTTACTATCCCTCTGTTAGTTTTGATCTTTTCACTGATATATCTAAAGAAGGTTTTGTCACCATTTTTACAGATTGTGCTATTTTCTCTTCTGTATCAGCTGTGATCCCTATTTTTACTTATCGTCTTCTGAGCCAGTGAGTTTGAATTTTTTATAGACTGTCTTTTTTGTCTTAACTGTTTGTTCTACTTCTCTTGAAAACCATATTGGTTTTCTTTTACTTTTACAAGCAAGCCTAAAGGCTGTGACACACCTCACTTCTGAAGTTCTAATATTTCAACTCTGAGCGCTCAGCTACGCCACCTGACGCGGCTGAGCGCACAGATATGAAAAGGCAGGACACACTGAGTGAGCACAGCCGCATCAACAAACTGTGTGCCACGCTGCTCTCAGTGTGTCACAGCCTTTATACAGTGTTTAGTTGCATTTAGAATAGCATTTTAAAAATATTCCCACTGTTTTGAACTCCTGTAATCTGTGCCATCCATTTTAGAGATTCATTTAGGTATTTGCCAATGTAAGACAAATCAGTCAATACCTTTGCATGAATATTAAACCATACAAACTGATGATCACTAGAGCCTACGTTCTCACCCACAGACACTACAGATACTATTTTACAGTTTGTAAGTACTACATCGAATATAGCTCCTTTATGTGTTGGGTATTTTACTAGTTGTTCAAGAGATTCCCCTTGTAAAGATTACAGAATATACTTACTTTTATTTGATTTAGCAAAGGGTACTTCCCAGTCTACATCAGGCATATTAAAGTCCCCCACTACTATAACCTTGCCCTTCGTTCTGATTTTGGCTATTTCATCAATTAATATTTGACCTGATGCTTCATCTTGTAACGGAGGCCTATTTACTACCCCCTATTCTAAACATCTGTTTCCCTTCTGTTTCTATAGTTACCCAAACACTTTCTACATTGTCATTGGTTTTTACAATTTCAGTTACTTTAATATTTTATTTCAAGTACAGAGCAACTCACCCCTGCCCTTTTTTGCCTACTCTCTTTTTTATTTTTTTAGACAAAATGTAACTAGGTATTACTGTTTCCCAGTTGTGAGAGTCATTGTACCATGTCTCTGTTATAGCTACCTAATCCAACTTATCTTGAATCATCATTGCTGTAAGTTCAGTTCATTTATTTATTAAACTGCAAGCATTTGTGCACATTGCATGAACAAATCTAGAATTGTCAAATCCTTATGCATGGTCAATATATCCCCTGCTTACATTTTTCAAAGTCTTTGCTCCTAAATGTAGTGTTTCTTTTTTTATTAAATAAACTAGAATGTAAACTTTAGTTGACTGTTTTGTCATGCTCTGGGGGGCAGGTGGGTATGTTAACATAGTTTTTAAATTCTTTACTCAGAACTCCTGTCCCTTTAATACCCAGATGCAAACCATCCTTCTTATACAAGCTACTGTTACGCCACTATATATATATATATATATATATATATATATATATATATATATATATATATATATATATATATTTGTATTGTTCAGCTTTAGCAGCATGTATCTTCCACACAGATCTTGATAAAAAAAAACTTTGCTGACGACAGGCTACTCAGAGGCATTTTCAACTTGATGTAATAGTTATAAAAATGTAATTTAAACTCCCTGCTTCCCATGAATCTTTATAGGGCTTACAGAAAGCATCTTCTCTGAGAACTTGCAAGATTTATCACAGTGCTACCAAACACTACTAAAACCACTGAAGTGAAAGTAAATAAAAATTCTGCACAGTTTTGCTAGTTTATATTGTTACATTTGCATGTATACATTTTAGACATTTTCAGGGCAATACATACCTGCAAACACTACAGAGGGAAAGGGCTACGTGGATATGCTAATAGATTTGGGGATACTTTAAACACAAGGAACACTTTTTATTATCTCACTTGTTGTCGCTACAAAACTTGTTTTACACATTATAAAATTGGTAAAGAGAATGCATATTTTACATATCAGAAACCAAAATACAGAGTACTGTGTCTCCTTCTTTACCTGAAACGTAGAGAAGGCCTTTTAGTAAGCTACAGAGCTTTCATGGAGCATTTTCATTTAAAGAATCTTGTATGGAAGTGAAATGACACTAACAGGCCAGAATTTGTGCGTTTTCCTTTATTTTCTGTGAATGAGCTACATCGTGATTTACACACAGGCTATTCCAGTAACAGCAGCCACATATGACAAGTAGTTTGTGGAGAAGATAACAAGTAAGCTGGGGCTTTATATGGTTGATTGGAGAATTATTTATTTTTCCATATTTAAAAGGCCAAGTTGATACAATAGGAAAACAAGCAGGGAGAGGCAGGTACTATATGCAGGCTTGGCTAGACAGGTGTGATGTTAAGCTGGTCCAGGCAGGATTAAGAAACTGTTTGTTCATGAAGCACTAGGCAAATATGGCCACTACATAAATGCAGGATTTGCTAACAAGTAATATATACAAGCAAAGCCAGACAGGCTAATCGGTAGGAAAGGTAGGGTCAAGCAATAGGGGTAAAATAAACAAACACAATGCATTGCTTTATGCTGTTGATGGAATATCACCTACTTGTAAAGTGGGTGGAAAGGCATTCTTCCTAGCATATATAAGAAACAAAGGAATCACATTCTCTTCTATCATAAGTGGGTACACAGGATTCAAAGGAAATGAGAACAATAAGTATGGTGCTTCAGGGAAAGTATTGTGGTAAATGTGCTCAGGTAGTGAAATCATTGGAATGAAAGAGCAGGCTTTAATAAGTATAGGCTACAGTCAGTGCTGGATTTACAGCCCATGTACCTGTAGGCACCAAAATTGGAACTGCTCCCCGTTCACTTCTGTGCCGGCGACCTTAACAAGGATGGCAGCCAGCAGTAAATAAAACAGCACGGGGGAAGCCGGATGCCACGTATGTGTAACAAAGATGTCTGCCACGCAGGCGCAATGCTGTTATTAGTTAAGGTCACCAGGTGACCAGTATTTATAATATTCAGACACAGGCGTCCCTCTGCGGAGGGCACCTGTAGGCATATGGCTACTCTGCCTTATTATAAATCTTGCCCCGGCTACAGTGTCCTTTATTTGACAACAGACTTGGAGCATTATTGTACTCCTTGTATGTACACTTAGCGAAATCACCTAGAACACATCATTAATCATTTGAAGTTTCCTCGTGGTGGTCATAAGTTGTAAAATTACAGTAAAGTAAAAAATAAAATGTGTCATGAAAATGCAATCTATGATACAGAGAATTAAGGGAATATGTGTGACTCATAACACTGTGCTTTCTTAGCCCAGTGCCCAATTTACTGTGCAGTTGTTTACTACCTATATGGCCAAAAATATTGGCACCCCTGAATTTCTGTTATATAATGCCCCACTTCGCCCGGAAAACTGTTGCAATTACAAATTCCCCTTGGCTGGTCCTCCCCTGAATGTAAATGCATCTTTGCCCCCTTTTAGTAAACAAAATTAAAAACAAACGAAAATGTATGTGAATATATATAGGTATAGGTATATACAGATATATATAGGAATATCTATGTAAAAATTATTCTTGTTTCCAGGTATCTGAGTGGAAAGGGCTCAAAAGTATATATGCTTATGTATATATGTGTATACATGTGTGTATATATGTTTATATGTGTATATATGTATATACATGCAACTTAAAGGGATAGTCTAGTCAAAAATAAACTTTCATGATTCTGATAGAGCGGCACTTTTAAGCGACTTTCTAATTTACTCCTATTATCAATTTTTCTTCGTTCTCTTGGTATCTTTATTTTAAAAAGCTGGAAATTAAGCTTAGTAGTCGGCCCATTTTTTGGTTCAGCACCTTGGTAGCTCTTGCTGATGGGATGGATACATTTAGACACCAATCAGCAAGCGCTACTCAGGTGCTTAACCAAAAATGGACCGGCTTCTAAGCTTACATTCAAATAAAGATACCAAGAGAACTTTGAATTGATAATAGGTGTAAATTAGAAAGTTGCTTAAAATTGCTGTTGTATCTGAATCATGAAAGTTTAATTTTGACTTTACTATCCCTTTAACAAGAGTCTCTATTAGTCTCTTTTAGTTTATTGAAAAAGTGTGATTTCTAAAAATGATTGCTTTCTTGTTGTAGTTGCTGGTTTATTATCATATGGTATCAGTCACTTGTGTTATAGAGAATCACTGAAACTTGATCTGTAAGCCACAAGCAAATTGTGGAATGCTACTAAGGGCCCCATGTATTAAGCAGCGTACGGACAAACTTCTCAACTTTGAGAAGTTGTTTGCATGCCTTCACTGTATATGGGCAGCGAATCTGTTCGGCCCGTCCATTGGCCCGTATGCATTATTACACACTCCGATCAATGTGTAATGCCCACCCCTTCTCTCGTGTGACCAGTCACGAGAAGGAATGGTCTGTCAATCACCCTGAGAAAGCGAGTGAAAAGTGTAAGAAGCAGTGGCAAAAGGACCGCTGATTCTTAAATTGCATGTGCAAACCTGTCCCGCAAGGGATCTGGAGAATCAGCCTGTAATCTTTGGCTATTTTTTTTACAGCTTTCAAATAGCTGGGAAATTATTGAATAATAGTTCCATTTGACTTAGATAAGTTTTGAATTTTTTTTAATTATTTGATGGAAAAACAACTTTAGGCTCTTGTTAAGTAGCATGTAATTGACCTCTGTTTCTTCATGAAAAAGTCCTCTATGAATTTCTTTGGTCCTGATACTTGACTTTTATTTTAGAGCAGTTACAGTATGAGTGACAGGGAGCATTTGGTAACGCGAGTAAGGGTTTCAGCTTGACATTTCTAAACTTTAATGAACAAAGGCAACAGCAATGTAAAATATAATTTTCTTTTATGAAATAAATCTTTTAAAAGTAGTAAAATCTGTAAATTTAATTTATATCGGATCATAAAAGGTAATATGTTCAATTTAAAATGTATTTTTTTTGGTGTTTATTTTCTTCATTTATTTGTTTGGCTGAACCTATTTATGTACTATAAATTATCATAAAGGTACAAATACACATCATTTCTCATACAATATTTCAGTAGTGTCCTACAAAAGGAAATACCCTGGGACTTCAGACTGGCAAGTCATTTTATGTATCTTAATGTTTTACATATGTTTTCACAGCAAATGTATTAGTGGAAGAACGAACAAGACAGATGAAAATAAAGGTTCAGCGGTTTAAGCAGACAGCTGGGTCTAGTTCAAGTCAAGAACTAGAACGAGAGCAATATACAAAGGTAAGATAATCAAATTTTCCTATTTTTTGCCCACCAAGAGCAGTATAAATAGTGCATACGGCATTTCTTTTTCCCTAGACTAGGTAACTAAGTTTCCTTTTACCGATGAGTCCTACATTTTGTTTTGGACCTAACAGTATTAACACAATACATTTATACAAGCCCAGCTGTATTCTTTGCTGTCAGCTTTTTTTCTTCCCATACTTAAAATTTTTAGTTCTTTAAACTCTAGATATTAAATCATCCATCAAAGCATAATGCCTTTTTGTTTACTAAACACATGCAGTGGTTGATGTATAGGTACTGCTTTAAAGCGACACTGAACCCAAATTTTTTTCTTTTGTGATTCAGATAGAGCATGCAATTTTAAGTAACTTTCTAATTTACTCCTATTATCATTTTTTCTTCATTCTCTTGCTATATTTATTTGAAAAAGAAGGCATCTAAGCTATATTTTTGGACAGCACTTCTTTATCGGGTGAATTTATCCACCAATCAGCAAGAACAACCCATCTTGTTCACAAAAAATGGGCCGGCATCTAAACTTATATTCTTGCTTTTCAAATAAAGATACCAAGAGAATGAATACAATTTGATAATAGGAGTAAATTAGAAAGTTGCTTAAAATTGCTGCTCTATCTGAATCACGAAAGAAAATTTTTTTGGTTCAGTGTCCATTCAAGTATTGGGAATAGATAAGCAAAATTGCCAAAGTTCTGTTCAGATGGCCTTAGACAACTGGTTTTCAAACCTGTCCTCAGGCTTCCCTAACATGCCATATTTTAAGGATTGCAAACAAAAAGAAGGGTATCTCCAAAAGGTGAGAAACAGGTAGCTGGTGATATGCACACTTATGTATATAGTGTGCTTCAGGAGAGGACCAAAGTACTTATTGCAAGTGTTCAGTGCCAATGGCTATACAATCATCAGGTACAACAAAATTAACGCTCCCCAGGGTAAAGTATCAAATGTTCAATTATGATGTAGTAACAGTCAATCGATAAGGACTTACCAGGCTCACTCGATCTAATACTGCGGGAAATCCCTCGCATCGAATGCCCTGCCTTCGGCGTGTAATTCTTCCACGCTGCTGTCACTGACGAATGCGTCTGACGTCACTGGGGGCGTGTTGTAGTAACCGTTAGCCCAGTTGGCATAGACGTGGAATGGGCCAACCCCTATGTCTACGATATGCCAATCAAAAGATTTCGACTCCTATGACGTTACGGGGGTATGTCCAGGCCGCTGTCCACCATTGGTCCAAATCCGGTCGATGTTTCCCTCTGATATCTCTGGAGCGATGTGTGGGATCCGTGTCCTCTTTCTCGGCTGTGCTCACTCAGTGGGTCAAAAGTCAAATTAGAGCAAAGAAATTGGGAGCACCAGCCGGGTTGAGGGATAAAACAGCAAATCTTTATTAATACAAAATTAAAAATAGAATACTCAGTCCATGGAAAGACAAGGAGGTCAGCAAAATAGACAGCTGACGCGTTTCGGCATTGTGCCGTAGTCTAAGCTGTATATTTTAAGGATTACCTTGCAGAGAGCAGGTAAAATAACCAGGGCCAGATTACGAGTTTTGCGTTAAAAGCTATGCGGTGCTAACGAGCAGTTTTTTTCTCACCACTCACTTACCTGCAGCGCTGGTATTACAGGTTTTTACAATCCTGGCGTTAAAAGGCAAGAAGTGAGCGTAGAGCAAAATTTTGCTCCATACCGCACTTCAATACCAGCGCTGCTTAAGTCAGCGGTGAGCTGGTCGTACATGCTCGTGCACGATTTCCCCATAGACATCAATGGGGAGAGCCGGCTGAGAAAAAGTCTAACACCTGCAAAATAGCAGCGTAAATCTCAGTAACGCAGCCCCATTGATTTCTATGGGGAAATAAAAGTTATGCTTACACCTAACACCCTAACATGAACCCCGAGTCTAAACACCCCTAATCTTACACTTATTAATCCCTAATCTGCCGCCCCGACAGCGTTGCAACCTACATTATACTTATTAAACCCTAATCTGCCGCTCCGGACAGCGCCGCCACCTACATTATACTTATGAACCACTAATCTGCTGCCCCCAACATCGCCGACACCTATATTATATTTATTAACCCCTAATCTGCCGTCCCCAATGTCACCTCAACCTAACTACACTTATTAACCCCTAGTCTGCCGCCCCCACATCACCGCCACTATAATAAACATATGAACCCCTAAACCGCCGCACTCCCGCTTCGCAAACATTTTTAAATATTATTAACCCCTAATCTGCCGTCCCTAACATCGCCGCCACCTACCTACATTTATTAACCCCTAATCTGCCGCCCCCAACGTCGCCGCCACTATACTAAATGTATTAACCCTTAAACCTAAGTCTAACCCTAACACCCCTTAACTTAAATATAATTACAATAAATCTAAATAAATATTAATATTATTACCTTAATAATTCATATTTAAAACTAAATACTTACCTATAAAATAAACCCTAAGCTAGCTACAATATAACTAATAGTTACATTGTAGCTATCTTAGGGTTTATTTTTATTTTACAGGCAAGTTTGTATTTATTTTAACTGGGTAGAATAGTTACTAAATAGTTATTAACTATTTAATCACTACCTAGCTAAAATAAATACAAAAGTACCTGTAAAATAAAACCTAACCTAAGTTACACTAACACCTACACTACAATTAAATAACTTACCTAAATTAAATACAATTAAATAAATTACATACAATTTGCTAAAGTACAAAAAAAAAAAACCCACTAAATTACAGAAAATAATAAACAAATTACAAGATATTTAAACTAATTACACCTAATCTAATAGCCCTATCAAAATAAAAAAAAATTAAAAAATTAAAAAAAACCCTAGCCTAAACTAAACTATCAATAGCCCTTAAAAGGGCCTTTTGCGGGCCATTGCCCCAAAGTAATCAGCTCTTTTACCTGTAAAAAAAATACAAACAACCCACCCAATAGTAAAACCCACCACCCACACAACCAAGCACAAACCCTAACCTAAAAATAAAACCCACCCAATACACCCTTAAAACCTAACAATAATCCCCTGAAGATCGACTTACAGTTCTGAAGACCGGACATCCATCCTCAAGGAAGCGGCAGAAGTCTTCATCCAACCGGGCCAAAGTCCTCAACGAAGCCATGAGAAGTCTTCATCCAGACGGCATCTTCTATCTTCATCCATCCGATGCGGAGCGGGTCCATCTTCAAGACATCCGTGCGGAGGATCCTCTTCATCTGGAGTCTTCTTACTGAATGAAGGTACCTTTAAGTGACGTCATCCAAGATGGCGTCCCTTAGATTCCATTTGGCTGATAGAATTCTGATTGGAACAGCCAATAGAATGCAAGCTCAATCCTATAGGCTGATTGGATCAGCCAATAGTATTGAACTTCAATCCTATTGACTGATTGTATCAGCCAATAGGATTTTTTCTACCTTAATTCCGATTGGCTGATAGAATTCTATCAGCCAAATGGAATCTAAGGGACTCCATCTTGGATGACGTCACTTAAAGGTACCTTCATTCAGTAAGAAGACTCCAGATGAAGAGGATGCTCCGCGTCGGATGTCTTGAAGATGGACCCGCTCCGCGTCGGATAAATGAAGATAGAAGATGTCATCTGGATGAAGACTTCTCCCGGCTTCGTTGAGGACTTCGGCCCGGTTGGATGAAGACTTCTGCCGCTTCCTTGAGGATGGATGTCCGGTCTCAAGAACTGTAAGTCGATCTTCAGGGGGTTAGTGTTAGGTTTTTTTAAGGGTGTATTGGGTGGGTTTTATTTTTAGGTTAGGGTTTGGGCCTGCAATAGAGCTAACTGCCCTTTTAAGGGCAATGCCCATCCAAATGCCCTTTTCAGGGCAATGGGGAGCTTACGTTTTTTTAGTTAGTATTTTATTTGGGGGGTTGGTTGTGTGGGTGGTGGGTTTTACTGTTGGGGGGGTTGTTTGTATTTTTTTTTACAGGTAAAAGAGCTGATTACTTTGGGGCAATGCCACGCAAAAGGCCCTTTTAAGGGCTATTGATAGTTTAGTTTAGGCTAGGTTGTTTTTTACTTTGGGGGTTTTTTTTTTTATTTTGATAGGGCTATTAGATTAGGTGTAATTAGTTTGAAGATCTGTAATTAGTTTTTTATTTTCTATAATTTAGTGGGGTTTTTTGTGATTTAGCTAATTTAATTTAATTTGTTTAATTGTTTTTAATTTAGTTAATTTATTTAATTGTAGTATAGTGTTAGGTGTTATTGTAACTTAGGTTAGGTTTTATTTTACAGTTAAATTTGTATTTATTTTAGCTAGGTAGTTATTAAATAGTTAATAACTATTTAATAACTATTGTACCTAGCTAAAATATATACAAACTTGCCTGTAAAATAAAAATAGACCCTAAGTTAGCTACAATGTAACTATTAGTTATATTGTAGCTAGCTTAGGGTTTATTTTATAGGTAAGTATTTAGTTTTAAATAGGAATAATTTAGTTAATTATAGTAATTTTATTTAGATTTATTTAAATTATATTTAAGTTAGGGGGGTTAGGGTCAGACTTAGATTTAGGTGTTAATACATTTAATATAGTGGCGGCGACGTTGGGGATGGCAGATTAGGGGTTAATAAATGTAGGTAGGTTGCGGCGACATCAGGGATAGCAGATTAGGGGTTAATATTATTTAACTAGTGTTTGCGAGGCGGGAGTGTGGTGGTTTAGGGGTTAATATGTTTATTAAAGTGGCAGCGATGTCCGGAGCGGCAGATTAGGGGTTTTATTTTAGTATTTGCAATGCAATGCAAGGCCTCGGTTTAGGGGTTAATAGGTAGTTTATCGGTGTTAGTGTACTTTTTAGCACTTTAGTTATGAGTTTTATTCTACTGTGTTGTACCATAAAACTCTTAACTACTGACTTTAGAATGCGTTAGGGATCTTGGAGGTAGAGGGTGCACCGCTCACTTTTTAGCCTCCCAGGACAGACTCGTAATACCGGCGCTATGGAAGTCCCATAGAAAAAAGACTTTACGAAGTTTACGTAAGTCGCTTTGCGGTAAGGCCAAAGAAGTGTGCGGTGCCCCTAAACCTGCAAGACTTGTAATAGCAGCGGGCGTAAAAAAGCAGCGTTAGGAGCTGTTAATGCTGCTTTTTTACCTTAACGCACAACTCGTAATCTAGCCGCATGTTTGCTAGTCAGCTGATCCTTTCACCTGTGCTCTAGTTCAGATATCCTCAAAATCTGGCCAGTTAGGGAGGCCTGAGGACAGGTTTTAAAACCAGTGCTTTAGACCAATTGGGTATTGATTCTTAACTGCCATCTTAATCTGTTTCTATTTCTCTATCACATTTCTATATTTGCTACAGAAAAAATGTGGTCACCTCATCTTTTTCTTCAAATAAAAATTCCTAGGAACAACAGACCAGAAGAATGACCTCTTCTGCAAAATTTATACCGACTTCTACATACGTTTCCTATTTTTATTCTTTTTTCAATGCATAGGCAACTCTTAAAGGGACAGTAAACACCTTGTAATTACAATACATTTCTGCTCTGTTGTTCTAGAATGACATATCAGCCAAGTCTTAATGTTTTTAAAACATATTAACCTCCTTTTTACAACCCACTATCATAAAGTTTATATAAAATATGCTGTTTTTAACTTAAAAGTCAAAGCCAATTAGGGTCATATATGTAGCAGAGTTGGCCTTGAGAAGTCAGCAAATGCATTTCATGTTCTGAGAGTTAAAAATTGGTCAGTTTTCAGATCTTAAACGAAGAGGGGCAAAATAAATAATGAAAATATATTGCAAAATTGTTTCAGTACACATAACTAAACATTTTATATAAAAATCTCAAGGAGTTTGCTGTCCCTTTATTTATTTCATGCCACCTACTTTGTACATATATCGTTAAATTGCCACAGTTCACTTCAATGTTCTGTAGTGAGTTGATTTATAAAAGCTTTTAAAAATCTGTACCCCATGGCTCAGAACATTTTGTTACATAATTTCTATTACTTATAGAAGCTAAATAATTTTTTGTGACTTTGATAGCCAGTCAAATATAAAATAAAATACTTGTTACTCCATTTCTAGTACCAGGAAATAAATGGGCCTGCTGCCACTGCACGAAGGTAGCTTTTCATTGTCAAGTCAAAATTAGACTTTAATAAATTTGACCAAAGCATAACATTTTAAACAGCTTTCCAATTTACTTCTATCATCAAGTTAGCTTATTTCTGCTGACATAGAATACTAGAGACACTCAATGCCAGCAGAGTCTGCAACTATGTATAACATTGCTATACCCTTTGTTGCAAACACTGCTGCCAGATGCTTAAAGACGTGAACACTCCTGAGCTTATCTAGGATTACTCTTTAGCCAGGTTAATTAAGCAAAAATGATAATAGAAGTACATTGGAATTTTTTTTAAAATGGAATGTTTTATCTGAACATTTAGGGGCCGATTTATCATCAGTCTGTCCGACATGATCCTCTCAGCGGATCATGTCCGACAGACATCGATGAATGCCGACAGCATATGCTGTCGGCATTTATCATTGCACAAGCAGTTCTAGTGAACTGCTTGTGCAGTGCCGCCCCTGCAGATTCGCGGCCAATCGGTCACTAGCAGGGTGTGTCAATCAGCCCAATTGTATAGGATTGGGCTTATTGATGTCTGCAGCCTCAGAGCAGGTGGACCAGTTATGGAGCAGTGGTCTTAAGACCGATGCTTCATAACTTCTGTTTCCAGCGAGCCTGAAGGCTCGCTCGGAAATAGGGGCATCAAGTTCCATTCGGAGCTTGATAATTCGGCCCCATAGTTTTGACTTTATTGTCCCTTTAAGTTTCATACATAGAACAGGTCATATAAACTAATATAAAACAAGGCTAAACCTTTTTACAAGTCTCTGTGCATAAAGTATAAAGGAGAAACCAAAGGAGACTTTGTGGTCAGCGTAATTTACATATAGTTGAACTCAGCAAACGCAACTCCTATCTAATGCAATAGTGTTTTTTCTGACTTCTCTGGCAAAATGAATAGGAAATATTGTTATTGGTTTAAAGATAAAACATTACTATACATTTCTGTAATTATGATCCAAATTGACAGAATCGGAAAATAAGCTCTAATGAGTAATTGTCTTTAGTGGCCCCTCACTTATAACTTACTTCACTGCCTCTTTACTTCATTTTTATGAATAGCAAAACTGCCGGAGAGGTAAGATTAAAAAAACATGCAATAAAAAGAAGATGCACTTTCAGGCTGTGGCTGCTGAATTTAACGCAAGTGGTTTATTATTATTAATATATATATATATATATATATATATATATATATATATATATATATATATATATATATATATATATATATATATATATATATATATATATATATATAGTAAAATAAAGTATGTTTATTTGGAGTATGCACCCAATCTGGGTTTTGGGTTGACAGTTTTTGCTGAGATTAGACCTCTAGAAAGTCTCTTTGTCATTAAGACAAATATTTTTTTTTCTCTTCAGTGTAAGTTAATTAAATTATGCTTAGACCAGAGCTGTCGGGCGTAAGAACTGAATAATATTTTTGTCTTATACATAAAAATATTTAGCCTCACTTTCACTGGGACTTCTTTGCAAATCTTATTGGTGTAGCTTGTGCTTGCTTGGTATTATAATGAAGCATCTAGCTATGATCCTCTTTCTATAAGCAAAACATAGCCACCCATGTGACGCAATCTTCCAATGGACAGCACAAATTATTCCAGAAAAAGGTTGTTCTGCAACTGACTTTTGTTCCCTCTTTTAAAGCATACAATGGGCAAGATTTATCAAAGTCAGGGGCATACATTTCCGCCCTCTCCGCCCGACATCACGTCAGCATATTTCACATTGCACACTACAGCTAGGGTATAACACCACCCGTGTGAGTAGGGGCTTTCAATCTCCCCGGTCAGAAAAGTCCAGGGAGATTGAGATACGCCACGTAGCAGGTGGGGAAGTGGCTGTAAATTTGGCTACACATGTGATCATGTGAACATGCACCTGGATCCTATAATAAATCTAGCTCAATATATCTGTTTCTGAATCCTTTTGAGTATCTAGGTTTATGCACCTTGTTTAAATATAAGTAGAGCAACATATCTTAATAAAACATTGTTCATTTTAAGTTTTCATTTGGATAACTATTGTGACAGAGTGCTAGGTAGAGTTGTGGATGGGTTGCATTTAGGAACCAGTGTTTTAGGAAGTCACTACCATGATATGTGAGATAATACAGGCCCAGGGAAAGACTGTGTTTAAAGTAACCTGTTTAGTTATTGTTTTTAATGTGGAGGTGGAGTATTTGGAAGAGGAGGGTGGGTTGATTCTCCACCCCACTATCATTATTATTGAATGTACAGGATCCAATCCAGATTTTACTTTTTTTTCCCCCTGAGTAAATAAATCTGATTACAGGGTTTAGGGGGGGGGCTTCTTTTTTTTCCTTTTTTTCTCTCTCACTATTATACCTCGGTGCTGTATACATTTACATTGTGCTTGTCTCTTTTTCCATAACCCAGTGGATATGTTTCCATTAGATTATTTCTGCTATTGTTGAACGGTACAAGGTGAAGATAACTAAGCAGAATTATTTTTTTTTTCTTTTTCTGTGTGACCTTTTTTTTATGTACGGTAACTTTTTCAAGGTAAATGTAAATTATTTTGTATTGTCTTATCCTTAGTTTTTTTGTATTTTGATGCTATATGTACACATATTATTTTTTAAAACCCAATAGAATTTTTTTATAAAAAATAAATAAAAAAAGAAATGTCTGATTAGGCTCACCTGGAGTATGCTGAGGCTATAAAGGTTTTGTTAGTAATGAAGGGTGTGTGTCATTGTGGTAAAGAAAGTGCTATTGTGCAATATACTTGAATGAATCAGTGTTAAATAGACTTTCTATTTTTCTGCATTATATGCTGGAAACTTACTGTTTGTTTGATGGCTTTTTAAACTTGACATCTGTTATGGACGTATTTTCCTTAAAACCCTAGAGGGCTATGCAGGCAGACAAGACAGTTACATCTGGTGAAGTTTGTGGGCCCTGCATTGAAGAAGCCTGTGGGTTTGAGGAGAAAACTAGCAGTGTGCACATTGGAAGAAATTTTGAATGCTTTACTGCAAGCTACAGCTACATAGCAGCAGGCTACAGTCACACAGCAGAATGCCATAACTGCACAGCAAGAGAATATGGCAGCTCTACAGCAACTGGTAATTGATCAAAAGGCAAATAAGGATTCCATGATCCATCAAGTTGTGGTATCGCAAACAGAATTAAACTGTGTGCTCAGGGAGGAGCAGCAACAGGCTACCAGCATTATACAGCAGGAGATTCAGGCCTTGGTTGAGGGTTTGACTATAATCCCTGAAGGGACACATCCAGATGCCAAGATGATCTGTGCCAGCTGTTGCCTTCAGAAGAGGACACCTGCTAATTATGTTGAGTATGGCCTGCCGGCCAGCATACTAGTTCATATTTTTGAGTGGAGAACCCCAAAAGACCTTTTATGATTTGAATCCAGAACAAGCAGGGGACTACTCCAAGTTGAAAACTGAGATCCCGTCAAGGCTGGGAGTGACAAAGATTTCATGCATGGATGTTCTATCCAGAGAAACCGGTCTGGTCTCAGATGTTTGATCTTATACATCTCGCTCACAAGTGGTTACTACCAGAGGTTTATTCTTCCAGCCATTTTGTGGCACTCCTAGTGATGGACTAGTTCCATAAGCGTTAATCTGCTGCAGTGCAACGTTGGGTCAACCAGTGATCTCCAGTCTGCAGATCAATTGAATGGTATGGTGGAGGGAGATGTTGCTGCACAGGACAAGCAGGGGCTTACTCAAACAGAGCGAGTGCAGAGTATGTGAAATGAAGAAGCTGCAAGACCTGGTAAGACTGCTATGGGTTTGATGGATACTAAGGAACATAGGACTTATCCCCAGGGACCCTATATTTCTACCCTCAGATGTGTTAATCCGTTAAGTGGATCTAGGTGGTAAACACCCTATGTTATAAAATGTTTTTGTTTGTAATTAACTAGGTCATTTAATATATGAACCTATGTATTGCAACATGTGTTAAACCGGTGGACAAAATGCATGCATGTTAAATTACATAGAATCTTCTATTACAAATTGTTGTCAAAGTCCTCAAATAAGTTATGTGATTGTGAATGGTAAAAAGGTTAAACCATTATTAGATTCGGATAGTATAGCTACATGGGTAGCAAAATGAATTGTGCCTGAATCAGAAATTGATAGATTTCAGGGGAAAAAAAAAAAATTGTGTTCGTGGGGACAAACACGAATATCCCACAGCAATGGTTGACATTGAAAGTCCATATGGTTCTATAAATTACATAGTTGGTGTTGTAGATAATCTAGCTCATGAAATAGTATTGAGAAGAGATTTTCTCCAGTATTCAAATTTATGCGGAATGTCTTAGAAAATAACTGATGGTGGTGATGTTTGTTTTAATAATGTATTTCTCTTTTCAGAACTAGAATGTAATGAACAAAATTCAGAGACAACAGAAGTGTTGCACTATATGCCTGCTTTAGTAGGAGAGGGTACAGACAAAGCAATGATGAGGAACATGACATTATAATACCTGAGCTAGATGTCTGTCCTGTTAACTTTAGAAAAGCACAATGGGAAGACCTTTCTCTGGCGGAAGCCAAGAATATTCAAGTTTCTAATGACACTCCTGCACAGCCAAATATGTCCTTTCTTATCCTTATTTTTAAAAGATAGGGCACTGGTGTATTAAAAAAGCTGCTAGTCCCACAACCATTACCTATAATAGAGGTGCCATTTGAATGAATGGACTTGGTAGGTACACTGGTAAAATTAGCAACGGGACACCAATATGTACTGGTAATTTTAGACTATGCCACAAAATACCTAGAATCAGTATAATTACATAATACATCAGCTAAGTTAATAGCAAAAGAACTAATGCTAATTTTTAGCAGGGTGGGCATTTCTAAAAAAAAAATTGATTGACCAGGGTACTCCTTTTGTGTCAAAGACTATGAAAGAATTATGTAAAATTCTCCAGATTAAACATCTTAAAACATCTGTTTATCATCCCCAAACTGACAGTCTAGTAGAAAGATTCAATAAAACTCTAAAAAGTATGCTAAGGTAAATGAGTAATAAGGATGGAAAAATGGGATTGTTTGCTGCTTATTTGATGTTCTCAATACGGGAGGTGTGACACGCATCCACTGGCTTTTCCCCTTTCAAGCTTTTATATGTACAACATCCTCAAGGACTACTAGATATAGCCAAAGAAACTTGGGGACAAGAATCTAACCTACACAACAGTGTTATTGAGCACATAGGGCCAGATGCAGGAAAGAATGGACGCTGTCATGCCCATAGTAAAGGAACATATGCAAAAAGCACAGGGTTCCCAGAAGACTAGCTATAGTAGAGAAGAAGTTCCTTGCTACTTGGTATGGCCAATATGAGATTATTGAACAAGTTATTGAGGTAAATTATAAAGTGATACCACCAGGCAAAAGAAAACCAGAGCAGATATATTGTATGAACTTAATGAAGCTTTAGAACTAGTAGGAGGTTTAATCACTACATCAGTTTCTGCAACTTTGGTTAAAGATCCTGAGGTGAATATTGCAGAAACACTGTCTCCCAATTAGAGACAGCAAGTTAGGCATTTTATTAGAAAGAATAGGGGTGTGTTTTCTGAGGACCAATATTCTTAAGCATGACATTGTAACTGAACCTGGTGTAAAAATAAAACTTAAGCATTATAGAATCCTCGAAGGCAGGAAGGAAGCTATTAGTGCTTAAATTAAGAAAATGTTGGAACTTGATATCATCGAGGAGTTGCAAAGTAAGTGGAATAGTACTATTGTTTTGGTACCAAAAGCTGATGGTTAATTAAGATATTGTAGTGACTACTGGAAATTAAACAGTGTGTCAAAATGTGATGCTTATCCAGTGCCCAGGGTTGATGAACTCAGAAAGAGATTGTAAAAAGCTTGCTATTTGATGACTTTAGACAAAGTATAAAACAGATTAGAAGGTTTGTTTCAATATTAAGTGTTACCATTTGGGTTACATGAGGTCCATGCTACTTTTCAGAGATTAATGGACATAATTCTGAAATCCCACAGTTGTTATGCCGCACCTTATTTGGATGATGTAGTCATTTTCTGTGGAGATTGGGACTCATATCTTCCCAAAGTGTAGGCAGTTTAGGATTCTATTTGCTTGTCTGGGCTAACAGATAATCCTTCAAAGTGTACAATAGGTTTGGAAGAGGCTAAATACCTGGGTTATTCAATTATGGTTGGGGTTTGATAAAGGCCCAAAAGTGGAAGCCATACAAAATGTGCCTTGTCCACTCACTAAGAAGCAAGTCAGGACCTTTTTGGGGTTAATTGGATGTTTATTCCAGACTTTGCTGGCCTTACATATAAACAGGCCACAGGCTTTTTAAACTTCAGTTTCCTTAACACCTTAGTGGGGTATACAGGTAAAGTCCCAAGCAGACAGACAGTCTGTTACACTATATATAGCCAATTTGAATCTTGCATTTCTAGAAGTATATATTTATCTGATTTAATAAAATATCTAAATCTTTTCACCAAGACACATAGACTTTTTTTTTTTTAGTTTAACAGCTCTGGAAAATTACCCAGGCAGAACAGAGACCTTAGCCAACAGCCTTGAGATGATCCATGAAAATATGTATGCCAGTTGTCTTAAACTTTTGTCTTTGGGGGAAAAGATTTTTGTTTACTACGTATATCTACAATTTTGAAAGGGAGGGCATACACCCATATTCATAACTAGTAATACAACACATTCATCAGCTGCAAAAAACTATCTGGCAATTGAAAACTAGAGTGTCAATCTGGTTGATTTTCAAAGCGGTTACATTTAGTATTTTTCCACAGTTTAATTTTCATATAAGAGTACAATATTTATTTCATACAGGTGGTGAGAGTCCACGATCCATTTCTCCTGGGAATTACTCTTCCCTACCACTAGATGGAGGCAAAGATTCCCAAACCCCAAGAGCTCTATAAAACCCCTCTCACTTCACAGGTGCCTTAGTCTTGACTTTGCCTGTTTTCCCCTTAGAGTGTAGTGTCCGAGGGGTGTATATGGGGTATGGTTAGTGGCTCTTGTTTTCGCCTCATGGGAAAATTTGTCACAGACCTGCCATAATTGGTCGCAGGGACTTATCTTATGCCTCCTTGTATGGATCTACAATATACTCCTATTCCATAACATGTGCTGATATATTTCAGTACTGGTTTGACTTTCTACTGGTTTACTGGTAGATATGTTTCTGTTGGTCATTTCTCCTTGCTTATCTGTTTCCTCCTCTGGTACTTCTTCCCAGATTGATTTCCAGGATAAGGCTAGAGAAATAGTCAGTAATCCTGATTGTTCCAGCTTGATCTTGCAGGATTTGGTATGCAGATCTGATTCAGATTTCCAGTTTCCTTCCTTGGACACTTCTTCTGTGTCCAGACCTTCTGTCTCAAGGTCCATTTTCCATCCAGATCATTTATCATAATGTCTGGAAGGCTTTTATTGCTTGCTGTATAGATCATGACTTTTCATGGCATTCTTTTCTTACAGGATGGTTTGGATAAGGGCCTATCTGCAAGCTCTTTGAAAGGACAGATATGTGGCAATCTTCCTATGAAATAAAACAGAAAGAGCAATCTTCCTGACATTCATGGTTTTGTTCAGACTTTGGCAGGAAGTAATCTTGTGATAAAGCCCATTTCTCCTCCCTGGAGTCTTACATTGGTGCTAAAGACTTTGCAGACATCTTCTTTTGAGCCTATGCATAAAGTGGATATTAAGCTTCTTTCTTGATTTTGTTCATTTTGACTATTTCTTCTGCTCTTGTCTGCTCTTTCTTGTGACCCTCCATATGATTTATCAGGATAAGGCAGTCTTAAGAACTTAGTTGTTTTTCTTGCCTAAAGTTTTGTCTTTTGACAATATTTGTAGGGAAATTGTTCACCCTTCTTTATGTCCTAATCCCAATAATTTTTCAGAGAGATATTTGCATAATTTGTATATTGTTAGAGCATGAAAGTATTACATTAATGCTACTAAGGATTTCAGATACAACTTCTGGGTTTTTTTTTAACCTTTCTAGGAAAGGGCATAACGTTTCTAATATTTCTTTGGCCTCTTGGTTGAAACATTTGATTCATAAGGCTTACTTGGAGGGAGGTCATCCTCCACTGAAACTGATTGCTGCTCATTCTACTAGGTCAGTTGCCACTTCTTGGGCTTTTAGGAAGGAGGCGTCAGTTGAACAAATTTGCAAGGCAGCTACTTTGTCTTTGCATACTTTTACTATATTCTACCATTTTGATGTTTTTGCTTCTTCTGAGGCAGCCTTTGGTAGGAAGATCCTTCAGGCAGTTGCCTCAGCTTGATGCATTTTGTCTGTTTGTTTGAATTTTAAGTGCTTTTTTTTTAAAAAAAAAAAAAGCCCTTTTTGAGTTTTTGTGGGGTTGTTTTTTTTACCTCATTTTGCTTTGCTGTGCTTTAGACTGAGGTACCTGTGAGGTGGGAGGGTTTTTTATAGAGCTCTTGGGGTTTGGGAATCTTTGCCTCCTCCTAGTGGTAGGGAAGAGAAATTCTCAGGAGTAATGGATTGTGGACTCTCACCACCACAAAATAAATTAATTTATCAGGCAAGCATATTATGTTTTTTACATTCCTTATCTAAAGAAAAAGTAAGATCCCAAAGGGATCAATTATATTAAAAAATATAATCAATTGGAACATTTTAATCAGAAGATTCTAGTGAGTTACAATTATCTGAGCAATCAATGTGTTAACCAAAGTTACTAAAGTAATCAGTATGTATCCTAGAGGGAGATCCAAGCCTTTTGTACAGTGCCTTGTAAATTAATCATCTTTCAAGAAAAGACCTCAGAAAAAAAATCTTGTTAATTATATTTTTTTATCTAAATGTAAATTCTAAACTTTAAAACATGTTATATTGAATTATAAAAAATGTAATCCCTGAAACATACACTACATCTGAAAAGCTTGAGCTTCCATAGTAAATATGTCACTTCCATAGTAAATATGTCAGGTCTTACATACATATTCCATGGCTTAGTTGATTTCTTTTTATTTGTTTCTATTAATAAGACATATGGGAGACTAATCTGGAGGATATGAGCATTGGATTACACAGACAAAATAGGTAGCAGGTACCTAAGTAAACATTGAAAGGAACCAATGGACATCAACAGATGAAACGATAAACACGTTTCATTTTCAGTAGTGATCAGAGCTTATTTGTAATGCAGAATATAACTTTACCCCAATACATATTTCCGCTATCATCTTTTCATATGACTGTAAAAACATTGATTACAATGTATTCTTAGGTAGCAAATGCATGCAGCGTTCTAGGTAGCTTTAAATGCTTGTGCATGTTTTCTTCTTTTCCTTGTAAATGAGAAGTAAGGGTTCTGCTTCATGTATTTAACACTAAACAGTAGGGTACACAAAATGTGCATCTAACATCTCATATATGCATACAAAGCAATCAATATATAAATGTTTGTACCAATTAATGTAGGAGAAACAATAGAGCTAAACTAGCTGTAACCTATTCTGCACATAAAACAGATTTTGCCATTGAACTTTATACTATCCTGACTTCAGAATGATAGCTGTGAACATTTGATGGCAGTTCCAGTTATTGTGGTTTGCTAGTATATCCACTTATCTGCTTCCGTCTATTAAAGGGACATTGCACTGCAAAAATTACATGTTCTAATTTTTGCACTGCAATGTCCATTTAAACCAAAAAAGTAAATGAATTTATACAGTATTGTCAAACAAAAAATGTTGTGAAGAAATGCCATCATTGGAATTCTCTGAAGACTGGTAACTATCACACAGCCTATGAATTTAGATTAAACTTGAAAACCTTTTAAATTGGATAAAAGTTCATTTTCTAGTAATTGTTGGTCAATGAAAAGACCCTTTCCTTTTGTTTGTTTCATTCATCTATTTTATTTGCTCAATATTTTTAATATACACTACTGTAGAGCTGTTTAATGTGTTTTGGTGTTTTATAAATACAGTAATATAATAATAATAATCTATATCATAATTTATAAATCTTTAAATAATGACTTTCATAGCTTCTAAATCCATAGATAAATTAAAATTCAAAGTTATCAAACTGTCATGCCCATAGAAAGTAACTGTATTTGTCTTACTATACTGATGAGCTAGCGTGATTTATGGCTAGGGATGGCCGAATGTTTCTAAAAATGTAAAACAAATTTTGATACATTCGTTCGTTTGAATCAAATTTCGAATGTCTATATAACATTCTATTTTCAAATTTTTCAATAACATTAAAAAGTATTCCTTTTTAATAGAATGTTTAGCAATGTATTTTATATCACATTAAATTTAACATTCAAATTTGAAATAGTATTTCTAGTCTACAACTTTGTTTTATAAATGTAATATTCGAATTTAAATGCTACATTTGAATGTCACATTCAAATTCAAAATAGTATTTCTAGTCTAATACCGTGTTTTATAAATGTAATATTCGAATTTAAATGCTACATTTGAATGTCACATTAAAATTCGTAATAGTATTTCTAGTCTACAACTCTGTTGTATAAATGTAATAATCAAATTTTAATGTCACATTCGAATTTGAATGTAGCATTCGAATTCGAAATAGTATTTCTAGTCTACAACTGTTTTACAAATGTAATATTCAAATTTGAATGTCGCATAACATTAGCGAAAAAATAGAATTTTTTTGAATATTTGTTCTTATCAACATTCGTTTATGTAAATCGAATTTCTACAATAACATTCGTTCTAACATTCGAATTTGAAAACTGCTGGTGAACTGCTGGTGCAACGCTGCCCCCTGCAGATTCACGGCCAACGGGCCGCTAGCAGGGGATGTCAATCAACCCAATTGTATTCGATCGGGTTGATTAACAGAAATCTCTGTCTTTAGACCACTGCTTTATAACTTGTGTTTCTGGCGAGCCTTCAGGCTCGTCAGAAACACGGGGCTTCAAGCTCCATATGGAGCTTGATAAATAGGCCCCTATGAGTTTATAGTAAAAATTATTATACTTGCGCCAACCGGACGCACGCAAAAAGCTGAATATTGAGCGTGCAATAACCTATTCCCCCATAGAAGTCAATGCAGACCCAATCCCAAATTCTCATTCGCACTAATATGAATATTTCACATTCCAATGGTCGTCACATAGCAGAAAATGTTCTATGGATTCAGAAATACATTTTATTAGATAGTGTTATTATGAGTGTAACTGTATTGTTTAATGTATTTTTGATGTGTTTGGGGCAAATTTTTTGTTTTGTGAAACAGTTACCAGAACTTTTAGGACTCGCTAATCTGACGAGCGGTAACTTCAATTTCGCTCAAGCGATTGCATTTACTTTCAACTTGTAATATGAATGTAATTTAATGAGCATGCTAACGGGAAAACATGATATTGCTTGCAAACAGACGTTTGCGCTCCACTCGTAATCTGGCCAAAAATTAGAAAAACTTTGAATTAGAAAGTGAATAGTAAAATCAACTGAAAGCCTATAAGGAGCTGGAGTATTGCACGCTTTTCAACTAGATTTTTACAAACCTTTATGGCTAAATCTAAATCAATACATGACAGATAATTTAATATTAATGATGGCCTAATATGTTTGATTGCAAGTTTTTCTAATTAACAAGTTATATTAGTTCATGGGCGTAGATTTACCAAAGATTGTCGCTGTAGCGAATCATGTCTGCTCGACCTCGCTAAATGCCGTCAGCATACGCTGTCGGCATTTAACATTGCACAAGCATTTCTGGTGAAATGCTTGTGCAATGCTGGCTAGCAGGGGCCGTCAATCATCCGGATCGGGATGATTTCAGTCCGCCACCTAAAATTTGTCGGAGAAGTTAAGGTGCAGCTGTCTTACGAACGCTGCTTCTTAACTTCCGTTTCTGGCGGACCAGAAAAGATGGGGCGTCGATGCAGCAACCGCTGCTTAATAAATCGTCCCATGATGTGTTCAGCAAATCATTTTAATATTTATGTAATTAAAATGTTTAACTCTTTATTGTAATCATAATATTTAAAGAACCATTAAATGCAGTACAATGGCATAATCAACAAATGCATACTAAAAATGCAAAGCAATGACATTTACTCTACATTTTAAAAGAACAGTGCACTTTTTTTCTGACAAATGTCAAAATTTTCTTCCATTTCCCTGCCCCATGTCATGTGACCGCAATCAGTGAATCACAGACTCATATACATATACAATGTGATCTCTTGCATGTGCTCAGTAGGAGCTGGTGCCTCGAAAAAACATGTATATAAAAAGAATGTGCACAAATAAAGGAAGTAAACATGGAAGCTTTTGTATTGCATGCTCTATCTGAATCATGACAGTTTAATTTTGATTTTTATATCCCTTTAATGTGTGCACAGGTTTTTACGTTTTAGCTTTTAGTAAACAGAAAAGCTACCTGGTGTATTAATATGTGAAAATTCCACTTGAAACAGGCTAATAAGTATTTTCATGGTAAATAACTTGAAAAAAAATTATTTTCTGATTAAATTGTAATAGGGTTTTCAAATGAATTCAAATTTGAAAACCCTAAACACATTTGTAATTCATAGCTGTAGTAGTAAAATCCATATACTTTTCTTACTTTACTTATTTTGTAGAATAATGCTTAAACAAAAGGAGACAAATGTAATCTGACTATTTATTCTTTTATCTTCAGTATAACATGCATAAAGATCAATACAGAAGTTGTGATAACGTCTCAGCCAAATCATCAGATAGTGATGTCAGTGACGTGTCAGCCATTTCCCGTACCAGTAGTGCCTCACGCCTTAGCAGCACAAGCTTTATGTCCGAGCAGTCTGAACGACCTCGCAGAAGACTATGGTGAGTGCAGTTTCTTGTTCAACTGAAAAATGGGAACATTTTTATAGTAAATTCCAAAGATTCAAAATTACAATTTAAAAATAAATAAAACATAATGATAATATTGTCATGATGGCACCACAAACTATTTTCCATTATTCACTTTTAAATCTCTCTTTTCTTGTTCACCTATAAGCCTACTTTTCATGTGTAAGGATAGCATTCCACCATTATTGCTTACAGTAAAGGGAAATATTACTGTAGACGCCTAGGAAAGAATACAATCCATAGTATGCTGTGATACCTTTTAGCAGACTAGTATATTCATATAGCAAGAGATTAGTGAGCATAAGATGTAACAAATAATATGGTGGATCACAAACTACTTCCGATATTACGACCGCACTAATATATTTCTGCAATATTCATATTTACTAAAGTGTTATACTGTGTATTTACTGTAAATATTTTATTTTATTTCAATGTTCTTCACATAAGGGAATATGTTCTATGTATGTGTAAATAGATATTCCTATATATATCTGTATATATCTATACTTTTATACATATAGGAATGAATATATATTTTACCAAACTACCATCAGATATATGTAGAAATATGTATTTATGAATAAATAAAACATATTCTTCTATGAGAAGAACATTGGAAAGTGAAATATTCATATTTTTATTCCGGGTTAGCACACTTGAGAATACGCATTCCTGTTTGCGCGCGAGTATAGTGTAAGGGTTTTTTTTTTCACTTTTTTTTGGCCCAATTGACTTCTTTGGGGGAATAGGTTATCTTGTGATATCCTAAGCTCAACTTATTATGCGTGTCGGGTTAGCACGCAAGCAAAAACAGTTTACTTTCAACACATAGGGGCATATTTATCAAGCTCCATATGGAGCTTGATGCCTGTGTTTCCGGCGAGCCTTCAGGCTCACCAGAAACAGAAGTTATGAAGCAGCGGTCTAAAGACTAATGCTCCATAACCTGTCTGCCTGCTCTGAGGCAGCGGACAGAAATACGATCGGGTTAATTGACACCCCCTGCTAGCAGATTGGCCGCGAATCTACAGGGGGCAGTATTGCACCAGCAGTTCTTGTGAACTGCTGGTGCAATACTGCCCCCTGCAGATTTGCAATGATAAATGCAGAGAGCATATGCTGTTGGCATTTATTGATGTGCAGTGGACATGATCCGCTATATCAGATCATGTCCGCTCGCACCATCATAAATAGGTCCCATGATACGAGTGCAACCCGAAGCTTACTTCTAGCGCAGTTAACGCGATCCGCTTGTAATCTGGCCCTTAAAAGGACATTACACACTTTGAGATGGTAATATAAAATGATAAATCAAAATCATGTATATAAAAAAAAACTGCAATATACTTTCATTATTTATTTTGTCCCCTTTTCCTGTAATTCCATTCTGAAATTGTGAGCATTTCAGTTCCTGTTAGAAATGGACGTTCAGAACACTGTTATATTCCACACAGCCATTGGCTGCACTCTCTAGTGACCTATTTATAACTGTGTCTAATTGGTCACAGCAGAGAAGTTAACCTACGTTACAACATGGCAGCTCACATTACTTTATAGACACTAAAACTTTACACTTATTTTGTCAAAATTCAAATAGAAAATGAAACTTTAAAAAAATACATCTACATGTTATTCTCAGACTAATCTTTTCAGTGACTGCATCATTCTATCTAGCATTCATTTAATGTTTAATGTCCCTTTAATGTCTCTGTGGTTACACGACTATTTGATTGGCAGGCAATTCTAAATAGTGGTGACTAACGTTCAGGACCCCATTCCTAAGAGAATAGTATATTATCATGTTGTTTTTTAAAAAAAAAAATAACACTAATGAATTACAATCATAATCCAAATCAGACTTTAGCTTTGGACAAATGCTTTGTCTCTTCTTTTATGTTCTGTTCAATATCCTTAGGTGTGTTAGGATTATATTGATAAAAAAAAGTCAAGAAAGATCATTTATATGGTAGTATTTGCTCTGTTGTTGTGCTGAAGAGATTAGCTACAAACAGATTAGTCTTTAATGTTCATATTTAGAATCCCATGAAAACTATACTGTGGAAAATGGGCAGTTTATGAACAAAATGTGCACATCTGGATGAACAGACAATTTCTGTTCAAACAGAATAGAAAATTATGAGATCAGAATATTCAACAAAGATAGAGTAGAAAACTGTATACAGTTAGGAAATAAATCCCCTACATTTTGTGTAATCCCTTAGCTGGCGTCTTTCTGTCAGGAATTATAGTTGAAGCAAATGTTTCTAATAATACTATAAACTTAAAGGGTCATGAAACCCAAATTGTTTCTATAATGATTCAGATAGAGTATACATTTGTAAACAATTTTCCAATTTACTTCTATAATCAATTTTGTTTCATTCCCTTTTTTCTACTTTCTTGAAATAGCGTTAGTGCGCTACTGGGAGCTATCTGAACCCATCAGTAAGCCAATCACAAGAGGCATATAAGTGCAGCCACCAAATTACCAGCTAGCTTCCAGCTTATGAACCTACATTGGTATGCTTTTCAACAAAAGATACACAGATAAAGCAAAGCAAATTAGATCATAGAATTAAAATGGAGTTGTTTAAAATTGTATGCTGTATCTGAACCATGAAATAAAATTTTATGTTTTTTGTCCCTTTAATATAGTTAATTGTGGTATTTCTAAACACTTACGTTGTAAAGAGGTCTGGCCATGGAGCTTCTAGGATTGCTGTGACTTTAAAGGGAATGTAAAGTTGAGCGTACTCGCTCACATCGTAGGATAGAATTAAAAAAATGAGGTAGACTTTCATTCATCAAATTTGTACTATTTATTGATATTCTCAGATTTTTACGATTAGTGGATTGCAGAGTCGTCATCTGTCAATTAATCGAGCAATATGGCGGGCAGAGGAACGGCGTATCGTTGTAGCATTAAAAGGTAAAAATCAGAGAATATAAATAAATAGTACAAATTTGATGAATGAAAGCCTACCTAATTTTTTAAATTCTATGCTGACGTGAGCGAGTACACTCAACTTTACATTCACTTTAAGCTGTAGCTTCAAGATCTATTAAAGTTTCATGAATGATTCCGAAAAAGCACAGGATTTTAAAAAACTTTCCAATATAATTCCTTTATCAAAATGTGCAAATTATTTTTATATGTACACTCCAGCTCCTACTGAGCATGTTTAAATGTGCAAATTTTTCATCAGATTACATGTTACGTGCTATATAGTGTTCCTATTTTGCCTACGTCGGGCTGCACAGTTATTACAAGTTGAAAGTAAAAGTTTGTGTGCGCGAATGCTTTAACATTTTCTCCCCAAAACTCAAAGACGTTCACAGACGAAAATAACTAACATCTATCACTTGCACGCTAACTTGACAGGAGTTATTCATATTTCACATTCCAATGTTCTTCACCTACAGGATAATGTAATTTGTATTGTAAATACTTATTTCTATATTTATCTGTATATACCTATACCTGTATATCTATTCCTACAGATATTTAGGTATAGATATCTATTTTACATTGAAATAACAAATGGAGGAGCGGCAGCATTAATAAATAAAATGTGACTTTTATTATATCCATAAAACGATACAGCATACAACATAAGCCCTTAGCGTAGTGTAGAGCAGCTTACGTGTTTTGTCTACAATGCTGTACTCATAGCTTCTAGCCAAAACGCGTAAGCTGCTCTACACTACGCTAAGGGCTTATGTTGTATGCTGTATCGTTTTAAGGATATAATAAAAGTCACATTTTATTTATTAATGCTGCCGCTCCTCCATTTGTTATTTCATTATTACGATGGCCTTGTCGGGAGAGAGGCAGCACAGATTCCAGAGAGCTTCCTGTATCGAGTACCACAGAATCTAGGAATTGATACATGCGGGCCATAAAGTGGGGGTAAGTTGAACTTTGCATTACTTACTACCGGAGACTAACAGCACACTTGTATCGTCATCGTCAAGGATATAAATATAGTGGCACACTTTGGGGTACTATCGTACTTTGTACGCAAAGGATAGAAATTGGCACAAGTGCACCCAGGGTCTCCTCTTATGGGGATTCCAAACTTCCAAACCTATCTATTTTACATTAACAATATCAGATATATATAGAAATATATATTTTGAATAATAAAAAAATACATTTTGAAAAATATGCGCAACGTGCATCTGGGTTTGCGATTTAGTTCTAATGCGGTGTCGGGTTGGGGCATATGAAGAATTACTAATCTATACCTATATATAGAAACATAGAAGTTGACAGAACCAAAAAGGCCCATCAAGTCTACCCATGTTACATGTTACTTGTTTTTTCTCAGGACTGATAGCCTTATGCATTTCCCAGGCATTTTTTATTTCCTTTACAATCTTTGTGTTTATCCCCTCAATTGAAAGTTTATTCCATAAATCCACCACCCATTCTGTAAAAAAAAGGCTTCTTCACATTTCCCCTGAATCTGCTACCCTCTAACCTTAGATTGTGACCCCTTGTTTTGGCATTTGTTTTTTTTTTTGTTGAAAATGCTTTCAGCTTCAGTCCCCTCATATATTTAAAAGTTTCTATCATGTCACCTCTTTCCCTTCTCTCCTCTAAACTATACATATTTAAGTCTAAGGGGCTGATTTTATCAAGCGCCAAATGGCCCCTGATGCCTCTGTTTCCGTGCGAGCCTTCAGGCTCGCCGAAAACAGCAGTTAAGAAGCACCGGTCTTAAGACTGCTACTCCTTAACTAGTCTGCCACCTCTGAGGCACCCCCTGCTAGCGGCCGATTAGGTGCGAATCTGCAGGGGGCGGCATTGCACAAACAGTTCACCAGAATCATGTCCGCCTGCCATTTGGTAAATCGGCTACATAGAGTCTTTCTATGTACGTTTTATATTTTAGACCATGTACCATTTTAGTAGCCCTCTTTTGGACAGCTTCTAGTTTATTTATATATTTCTGTATATCTTTCGGAATGAATTTACAGATATATAGGAATATATTTTTATAATAAAAATTACATAATCTTGAAGAACTTTGGAATGTTAAATATGTACAGTAAATATACAGTGAAACACATAAATACATATGTACACCTGTGTGTGTGTGTGTGTGTGTGTGTGTGTATATATATATATATATATATATATATATATATATACACACACACACATTCATTAAAATTATGGTGGAGATAAAAGTCTGAGATTAAAATCCTTCATGTTTCAAAAATAAATCAATAAAAATTGTTGTATAGGAAATTAGCACATCCAGGCAAGCATCCCCGCTTTCACCCAGTAAAACTCCATATACGCTGTTACCAATGCACAAGAGGATTCTGGGTAAGATTTCAAATTAGAAATCCAACACACAGCGATTCCCTAATAGGGAAAATGCAGCAATTACAGAAATCACCACTAGACAGCCTGTTTCATTTGTGTTAGAACTTTTCAGTAGCAGATAGATTTCTGATTGCTGTGTCAAAACAGTATTTTTGAAGCAAAAAAACTGAGAATTTGCATATCTAATTTGCATATCTTACCCACAATTCTCTTGTGCATTGGAAACATTATATATTAAGAATTTCTGGGGAAAAGCAAGCGGGATACTTGCCTAGATGTACTAATTTCCTATGTAAATATTTACATTGATTTAATTTTGAGACATGGAGGATTTTAATTTCAGTTTTTTATCTCCCCCCATAATTTCAATATATATATATATTCATATAGCTATATAGGTATAGATATACATTTTACAAAACAAACATAGGAATTTAAAATGTTTTTAACGTACCTTCGGCTTTAGCACAGTTTTGTGCTAGTGCGCAACAGATAAATAGAAAAGGCTTTCTTTAGCTAACCCCAAGAAGTCTATGGGGAAAGGTAGTTAGCGCATTTGCTTTATCCGATGTCCTAACGTTAGCTATGTGCTTGCATTAGAGTGCCAGACTTTCTGTGTGTTGTGTTAATAATTAGTTTTTTTAATTTCCCCTGTGTGCTTTGTACCCAGACTTGTCTGGGGTTAACTGCCTGAGTCACTGGAAGCTGTGCAGCTCTCTGTAAGTACTGGTGAACACCCAGGGCTGCGAGTTTAGCAGGGTCATGGGATGTGTACTCAGTCTGGTTTGAAAGTGCAGTCCGTCTCCTTGATTTGCATGGGTCTGGGGAAATTACAAAGGGTCTGTGTCATCCTTGTTTGTATCTCAGTGTGTTTTATCAAAGGCATGCATTGTGTGACTATAGGTTAGGCACCCAGTAAGGAAGAAACCTTGACATGGTCACGGGGCCTATCACCATTGAGTCAAATGCTGTTGTGTGTTTGTGTGTATGTATGTGTGTGTGCATGTATATATAGATATATAAATATATAGATATATGTGTGTGTGTGTCTAAATATATATATAAATGTGTGTGTGTGTGTATGTATGTAAATCGATATGCAAACGTATATACCATTTAAGACTATAATTTTTAGCCAACCGATTCTTATCTGCCATATTTGTTTGCTGTTTTTGACCTATGGAAAAGTGTTATTTGAAAAGAAGTAGATACATCTCAGTACATAAGATACTGTTATCACATTGCACAACTGTTGAATGTAAAAAGTATATAGTACCCTACTACCCTTAATATAAAGTATTATTTATAACTGGAACATTTACCACAGTGGTACAGTATTATCACATGTTAAAGCTCATTTCTCTATTTTAAATTTCTTTTTATAGTAGAATAAGTAAGTTTAGGAATTAGAGATATAAAAGTAATGATATTTCCATATTATGTTTTTTGGTATTTTGGCAGTAATTGTCAATTAATACAAATCCTGACAAGTGGTTAATTTCAGAAAGTTTTGTTATTTGCTTGAAAAATTGCTGTTTTAGTAGGATGCAGTAAACAATTTTAGTCAGTTCTACAACCCAAACCACTTTACATGGGACAGATTTCTTTTTTTTACGACCACATGCACATGCTGAGTAATATCATAATACCATATCACTAGGGAACTAGTTTTTGCTCTAGAGGGAACAATTTCTGTATGATATAGAGAAATTTGTTTTTTTTCAGGAATGATCTGTCTAGCTGACTTATATTCCACTCAAAATTAAAATAGTCTGATTGCTTAAGTAGCTCATCAAAATAAAAATATAAACTTTAGGAAGTGCTTTTACTGTTTTCTTTATACTTTTGAATACATATTGTTCTCAAGTGTTTTATGTTGAGTATGTTACATATAATTTGACGGTAGATAAGAACTAAACAGGCCCATCAAGTCTAACCATATTACGTGTTGCTCCTTTCTTCCTTATAAATTTCCCAGTCATTTTTTTATATTTTTTACAGTCCCTGTGTTTACCACCTCTATTGGAAGTTTATTCCATAAATCCACCACCCTTTCGGTAAAAAAAAAACATTTCTCCTGAATCTAACACTCTCTAACAACTTTCCAATTTACTTTTATCATCACATTTTCTTTGTTCTCTTGGCATTATTAGTTGACCTAGGTAGACTCATATGCTAATGTCTAAGCCCTTGAAGGCAACCTCTTATCTCAATGCATTTTACAGTTTTCACAGCTAGAGGGCCTCAGTTCATGTGTGCCATATAGATAACATTGTGCTAACCCCCGTAGAGTTACTTATGAGAGGGCACTGATTGGCTGAAATGCAAGTCTGTCAAACGAACTGAAATAAAGTCTGCAGAGGCTTAGATACAAGGTACTCACAGAGGTAAAACATATTAATATAACTGTGTTGGTTATGCAAAACTAGGGAATGGGTACTAAAGGGATTATCTATATTTTTAAACAATGAAAATTCTGGAGTAGTCCATCCATTTAAGATGTGAGCCCTTAATTTTTCATGTTTTCAGCTACTTGACTGTAAAGGGCTCCAATGCTCTATTATATATGTCTATATATGTATAAATATGTATTTGTGTTTATATGTGTATATATGTCTGTAAATATAGATATATAAAAATACATATACATATTTAGATGTGTATTTATATTAATGCATTTGCATTCCTTTTTGAGGCATAGCTTTGAGCCCTTATACCTTTTTTATGCAATACTTTAATCATTTTTATTAGACATTGTTTTTATGAGTGTAACTGTACTATTAAATGTATTTTTGATGTGTTTTGTGCAACTTTTTAGTCGCGCGTAACAGTTAACCAGAGCTCCTGGAAATCGTTATCCCAATGCGCATTAAATTCAATTTTATCTTGTAATATGCACGCTACTTACAATGTTTGCAAGGAGCCACAATAAACGTCTTATCGCTCACGCACAACTGTTAGTGTGCCACTCTAAATCTAGCCCTAAGTGTTATACCAGCTGCAAAATTTAAAATGTATGGAAAAATAGTTTATTTAGGTTTATTTTTTTATATGAAGTAGCTGTTTCTGCTAATTGTAACCACAACCAATACAGGGCTTGAATACAAGTGGAGTGCTAACAGTTATGCGGAAATGATATTGCGTTTATCGAGAGTGTTTGTGCACCACGGAAGAAGCGTGCACTTTACAAATTAAAAGTTCACTCAAGCGCAATTGAATTTTGCACGTGTTGAGTTAACGTGACTTCAGAGCTCTGGTTAAATGTTAAGCTCAAATTAAAATTGCCACAAAATACATCAAAAATAGATTAAAAATCACAGTTACTCTCAAAATAACACTAATAAAAAAAAATGCATAAAAATTTTTAAGTGCTTAAACATATGAGGTCTTAGGTGTTAGAAAAAAAGGCATGCAAAGGGCTTTCACATAGAGATACATACATACACGTCTAAACATTTATATGTATATATGTGTGTGTATGTATATGTATGTATATATATATGCGAGTAGTAGCGGGGCTCCGCTAGCTTGCACTAATCCGGACTGCTAACGGTGGGCTGCAATAAACAGATTTAATAGTCTCACCTCCTCCGGTTTGCTCATCGGTCTCACCCGTCTAATCCTGGTCATTTGATAGCCTCGGTTCCCGATCTCATCACTTCTCCATGGTTGCGCGGCACCTTCCTCGTGACCACTTCTTGACCAATCATGGGACAGACTTGACGGACTATTATCGACCTGTGAATAATTATCTGCAGCACTCACCGATCCTGGCAGTTTTAAGTAAGCATATGTCCCCGGAGCTCCAACGGGTAAACTCGGGCTGGACGCCCAACTGTAGCAAACAACGGCCCTCTCCTCAGCCGTAATGAATCCAAAAAGAGTAGAATGCCACTTTGAGTAAAACATTCATATTTTTTTGATGCCATTAAAAACTTGATGCTAACATGCAGTAACAAGTGTGATAAAACAGCTGTTCATGTCACAAACAGGCCAGTCTGACGCGTTTCGGCTGATATGCCTTATTCATAGACTCAGTTATCTAGTTTCACCTGTGGAGCTTTAAATGCCCCCTCACAATCTTATTGGTTGCCTGTGTAGGTGTGCGAACTCTCTCCTCCCCTTAACTCATCTATCATTGGTTAATATTCTCCCACTACCTTCTAATCCTCCTTTGGACACAGTTTAGTGATACAATGTCTGTATAAATATACGTTTTTCTTCATATGGGATTGTGGAATCCCGTGTAAATTTTCACACTGAGGTTTCAAAATACCCCATACATAGCTCCAGAAAATCCGCTAGCACCTTACACATCAGCCCACAACCGCTATGACACAGCCTCTTGTTAGACTGATATCTTTGTTTGTATGACAATATATATGTACAGAGATACTAGTTAAGGCTGTATCATTTCCTATTAAGGTTTCAAATGACCCTTGCGTTATGCCAAAGAATCAGCGGACATCTTCACTATTCATGTGACACTACCTCTTATTTCTTTGCATGGTGTTATGTATACACTTACTAACAATTACTGAGTAACGTCTGAAGCATTGTCTTATAAACTCATCTCTGGATAGGATAATAACGATTGAGCGACACTTAATATCTGCTACACTGATTCTATCTACTAACATAATTATTCTTAGAGCTACTTTCTGGATCGGTTATTGTACAAGCAAAATGAATCCCAATTAGGGTTTCTTGCCTCAAACTGTTTGCCATACAATTTATCCGTCTATGCTCAATAATTGATCGAGAACTATTGTGACTGACTATACTTCTCTTATCAGAGACTATATCTGGTTTATAAATAGTTATTGCCTCCATTCTATTGATACTGCTTCTAAACTATTATATTACCCATCTCTGTATCATAAATGTATCTGTCACTCTTACTTGGTCACTGTGGTTAAATTAAAATTAGATTGAAATTTGGCCAAAAGAATATGATATGCCTACTTTCAGTTGTATCATATTATGTATCACTATATGTTAGAGTAGCTGATATATTCCCATATGTCTAACGTCCTGATCTTTCCCAAAAAATAATGATATCATCCGCTATATTCATACCGGCTGGTCTGCGTGTATTGAGGGTAAAAATCCAATACGCCTCTCTACGTAATAGCTCTTGTATCCTATCACCCCCTCTAGGTTTTTTTCCTATCACATCAATGATCATCCATCTGAGGGTACTTACATTACCTTGATGATCAAACAAAAAGTGTTTGGCTACTCCTGTGGTGGTTTTCTCTTTGTCAATGTCATTGAGGTGTTCCCTGATTCTTGCTCGGGCCTCTCTGGAGGTGCACCCCACATACTGAAGTTTGCATTCACTGCATTGCACCATATATATGACAAAATCTGTTCTACAATTGGTACACTGTTTACACTCATACACTTTTTGGGAATATGTCGATTGAAACACTTTGCTGATTAATGTATAGCTGCAAGCTATGCAGCTTCTAGTGCCACATTTGTAATGTCCCTTGCAGCTAAGCCAACTACTCTCTTTCCTCGGTTTCTTTAACATACTCAGAGAAATCATATTCCCAATTGTAATATTTCTTCTGGATACAAATCTGCAACCTTTATCAATGATATTTTTCAGTATATCATCTCCTCTTAGGATTTGGAGATTCTTTTTAATGATGTTACAAACATTACTGTATTGGCTAGTATAAGTAGTCACAAAAGTAATCTCACTTTTCTCTTCCTGTCTGGGGGATTTAGACCGCAATAATGTCTATCTGGGCATGTGTTGCACTTCTCTCAGAGCTCTGTTAATTGGGCCCTCTGGATAGCCCCTTTCTCTCAATTTCTGAATCAATGCCTTACTTTCTTTAACATAGTCAGCATTATCCGAGCAATTCCGCTTAGCTCTGATAAGCTGGCCCTTAGCCACGCCATAGTGCATATGACGTGGGTGACAACTTCTTGCGTGAATCAAGGAATTCGCTGAAATGGGCTTAGAGAAGAGCTTTGTTTTCACCCCTCCAGCAACGGTGTCGCCTATCAATGTGACGTCCAGGTAATCCACCTTCGACGTATCAAAGTGAAAAGTAAAGGACAAGTCTGCATCGTTGCTGTTGAGGTATGTTACAAATTGCTCACTGGCTTCCCTACTCCCTGCCCAGACAAACATAAGGTCGTCTATATAACGTTTGTAACCCACTATCCAATCACCAAAAGGATTCGTATCTGCAAAGACGTGGGACAGCTCCCACCAGCCCATGAACAAATTGGCATAGGCTGGTGCGAACTTAGCTCCCATCGCCGTCCCACGCCTTTGCAGATAGAACTGGCCACCAAAGTTGAAATAATTACGATTCAGCAAAAATTCGATGACACGCAAGATGTAATCCTTAAGTTCAGGTGTATAGTCACTCAGAAAATCTAGCATATATTTTACAGCTTGTAGGCCCTTATCATGTGGGATGGCGGAATACAATCCCACCACATCCACTGTTAGCCAACAATAATCAGGAAGCCATTTTATTTCTCCAACACTTATTAACAGATGTTTAGTATCACGTAGGAAGGTTGGCAACTTCCAAACTAGAGGTTGTAACAGAGATTCGATCCAATTTGACAAATTTTCAAAGAGGGAACCGATCCCTGAGACGATTGGTCTCCCCTTTACATCTTCAATGGACTTGTGCACCTTCGGTAAGTGATGAAAAATAGGTATCACAGGTTCCTTCACAAATAGATACTCAAAGGTGCACAAGTCCATCAAACCCTCCTCCAATCCGTCATCAAGCAGATGTTTAAGCTCTGCCTGAAATCTTGTCGTCGGATCGTATGGCAAACTCTGGTAAACCTCCCTGTCCCCTAGTTGTCTGTCAGCCTCTTGTATATAGCTTGATTCATTCATGACAACAATGGGGCCCTTGTCGACATTCTTTATAACTATGCCTTTTCTCTCTTTCAATTTTTTCAGACCTGTCTTTTCTATGTGTGAAAGGTTATGTTTTTGCTTGTCACTTTCTGATTTTAGTTTTATCAAATCCTCCTCTACCCTATTATGGAAGCTCTCCAAAACTTCTCCCCTAAAGTGGGTAGGGTAGAATGTGGATTTTTTTTCTAATCCCTGTGTGACTTCCCTTGTTGGTCATAGTGGTCATACTCTCCTTTTCCAAGTGACTTAATGTTAATAGATCCATTGCATCTTTATAGAGAAAACAATCATTCACTACTTGTCTATCTCCTGTCTTCAAGGTATTGTCACACTCTGGTGTCTCTTCAGAATAGTAAAATTTCTTGATCGTTAAAGCACGAACAAACCTATTGACATCCATGAGTGTGTCAAATACCTTGAAGTCGGCCGATGGGACAAAGTTTAGGCCTAATTCTAGGACCTTCCTTTCCTCAAAACTTAGTTCAAAACTGGTGAGATTGATAACCCTCATATTTTGTACCTGTTTTGTTTTCCTCTCCTCAGTGTGTTTTGTTCTCGTCTGACCTGAGGTTCTTTGCCTCTTCCTCTTCCCCCACCTGTCCCTCCCCCCGGTCCTCTGTCCTCTACCTCCTGAAAAACCTGGGTGTCTAAGGGTGCTGGATTAGGTAAGGGCTGTGTGTCCAGAGCTGTGGAATATCTATTCATTCTATTTCCACCTCTATCTCTATTCTTTAGAATACCCACAGTCCCTACTGGGACGGTGTTAATGGGGGGTGGATAGGGGGTAATAACACTATCACTAGGTGTAATGGATATCGAACTCTCATCAAATGTATTAGTGGGGCCTTCTTCTTCGGATGAGCCCCCACTGGTTGCATAATCAACAAAGTCTCTAATTTCATTATCCTCACTGGAATCAGTATCTACAAATGTCACTTGTTTCTTTTCTTGTTCAGGTGACTGTCCTTTTACTCCGAGTGTATTCTCTTTCTTATTGTTATGCCTCCTTGATTGCCTCATCCTCCTTGGATTCTGTGAGTTCCATTGCTACACCCTGTTATTAGTGTAGTGCTCTGTGTCCCTGACGAACTTGCGGTATTTCAGTCTATCTACGTCTTTTTTAAGTTTGTCTATCGTCACCCTTAGTATTGAATCCAGTTGCTCATATTTCTCATGGTCAATTAATTTATTTAGATCTTTCTGTATATCCTTTATTTGGCTCCTAGTTTCTTCTAGTTTCTGATTTTTATATTTTATAATGACATTCATCAATCTGATGGAACATTCTGTAAGGATATCGTTCCATTCATTTATAAACCACTCCTCTATGACTTGGAATGAAGGATACTTCCTAATTCTGAGACCTCTAGGTATCATTCTGATTTCTGATGTCAACATACTTCTCTAGAGATCGCTTGTCCCACCAAATCTGATATTCTTTTGTTAGGGTCTTTTCCATTAATAGGAATATATCTGAGATTTCTCTGGTCTGTGTTTCAGGGTTAAAGGTGTCTTTAAGTGTGGGTATATTTCTCTCAATGTCTTCTAGACTTGTGAGGGAGTAAAAGTTACTGCATGTAGCTTGTCTATCTTCCATAATTGTTGCTGTCTGATACCCTTAATATATTGTTTTAAGTATCTATCGACAGTCAAATATCCTTCTTAGTAGAATGTAAAAATTAACGTTAATGTCATTACTTCAATTGTGTCTTAAATAAATACACAAACTGTGAGCTCAAATATGCACTTAAAGTCTGTTACGTAACTGTATATTAATATGTGAGCATATTCAACTCCATGTATACAGTTACCTTTACGAAGGATGTCAAGCTTCGGTGCTCGAAGAGAAAATATTAATACGCGAGTAGTAGCGGTGCTCCGCTAGCTTGCACTAATCCGGACTGCTAACGGTGGGCTGCAATAAACAGATTTAATAGTCTCACCTCCTCCGGTTTGCTCATCGGTCTCACCTGTCTAATCCTGGTCATTTGATAGCCTCGGTTCACGATCTCAACACTTCTCCATGGTTGCGGGGCACCTCCGATGGCGTCTGACGTCACCTTCCTTGTGACCACTTCTTGACCAATCACGGGACAGACTTGACGGACTATTATCGACCTGTGAATAATTATCTGCAGCACTCACCGATCCTGGCAGTTTTAAGTAAGCATATGTCCCCGGAGCTCCAACGGGTAAACTCGGGCTGGACGCCCAACTGTAGCAAACAACGGCCCTCTCCTCAGCCCTAATGAATCCAAAAAGAGTAGAATGCCACTTTGAGTAAAACATTCATATTTTATTTGATGCCATTAAAAACTTGATGCTAACATGCAGTAACAAGTGTGATAAAACAGCTGTTCATGTCACAAACAGGCCAGTCTGATGTGTTTCGGCTGATATGCCTTATTCATAGACTCAATTATCTAGTTTCACCTGTGGAGCTTTATATGCCCCCTCACAATCTTATTGGTTGCCAGTGTAGGTGTGCGAACTCTCTCCTCCCCTTAACTCATCTATCATTGGTTAATATTCTCCCACTACCTTCTAATCCTCCTTTGGACACAGTTTAGTGATACAATGTCTGTATAAATATAAATATACGTTTTTCTTCATATAGGATTGTGTTATCCTGTGTAAGTTTTCACACTGAGGTTTCAAAATACCCCATACCCCAGAAAATCGGCTAGCACCTTACACATCAGCCCACAACCGCTATGACGCAGCCTCTTGTTAGACTGATATCTTTGTTTGTATGACAATATATATATGTACAGAGATACATATATATATACACAGTATCCCACGAAAGTGAGTACACCCCTCACATTTTTGTAAATATTTTATTATATTTTTTCATGTGACAACACTGAAGAAATTACACTTTGCTACAATGTAAAATAGTGAGTGTACAGCCTGTATAACAGTGTAAATTTGCTGTCCCCTCAAAATAACTCAACACACAGCCATTAATGTCTAAACAGTTGGCAACAAATGTGAGTACACCTCTAAGTGGAAATGTCCAAATTGGGCCCAAAGTGTCAATATTTTGTGTGGCCACCATTGTTTTTCAGCATTGCCTTAACCCTCTTGGACATGGAGTTCACCAGAGCTTCACAGGTTGCCACTGGAGCCCTCTTCCACTCCTCCATGACGACATCACAAAGCTGGTGGATGTTAGAGACCTTGCACTCCCCCACCTTCTGTTTGAGGATGCCCCAAAGATGCTCAATAGGGTTTAGGTCTGGAGACATGCTTGGCCAGTCCATCACCTTTACCATCAGCTTCTTTAGCAAGGCAGTGGCCCTCTTGGAGGTGTGTTTGGGGTTGTTATTATGTTTGAATACTGCCCTGAGACCCAGTCTTTGAAGGGAGGGAATCATGCTCTGCTTCAGTATGTCACAGTACATGTTGGCATTCATGGTTCCCTCAATGAGCTGTAGCTCCCCAGTGCTGGCAGCACTCATGCAGGCCCAGACCATGACACTCCCACCACCATGCTTGACTGTAGACAAGACACACTTGTCTTTGTACTCCTCATCTGGTTGCCGCCACACCTGCTTGACACCATCTGAAGCAAATAAGTTTATCTTGGTCTCATCATACCACAGGACATGGTTCCAATAATCCATGTCCTTAGTCTGCTTGTCTTCAGCAAACTGTTTTAGGGCTTTCTTGTGCATCATCTTTAGAAGAGGCTTTCTTCTGGGATGACAGCCGTGACAGACCAATTTGATGCAGTGTGCGGCGTATGGTCTGAGCACTGACATGCTGCCCCCCCCACCCCTTCAACCTCTGCAGCACTTATATGTCTATTTCCCAAAGACAACCTCTGGATATGATGCTGAGCACATGCACTCAACTTCTTTGGTCGACCATGGTCGAGGCCTGTTCTGAGTGGAACCCTTCCCGTGAAACCGCTGTATGGTCTTGCCCACTGTGCTGCAGCTCAGTTTCAGGGTCTTGGTAATCTTCTTATAACCTAGGCCATCTTTATGTAGAGCAACAATTCTTTTTTTTCAGATCCTCAGAGAGTTATTTGCCATGAGGTGCCATGTTGAACTTCCAGTGACCAGTATGAGAGAGTGTGAGAGTGGTAACACCAAACATAACACACCTGCTCCCCATTTACACCTGAGACCTTGTAACACTAACGAGTCACATGACACCAGGGATTGAAAATGGCTAATTGGGCCCAATTTGGACATTTCCCCTTAGGGGTGTACTCACTTTTGTTGCCAATGGTTTAGACATTAATGGCTGTGTGTTGAGTTATTTTGAGGGTACAGCAAATTTACGCTGTTAGAGAGGATGTGCACTCACTACTTTACATTGTAGCAAAGTATCATTTCTTCAGTGCTGTCACATGAAAAGATATAATAAAATATTTACAAAAATGTGAGGGGTGTACTCACTTTACTTTTGTGGGATACTATATATATATATATATATATAAATGTGTGTGTTACTATGTGTGTACACATGTATTTAAATGTGTATATATGTATTTACAGACACGTATACACATATATATATATATATATATATATATATATATATACATACATACATATGTATAAGTACATTGGAGCCCTTTGCAGCCAAGAAGACGAAAACATGTAAAATATGTTTTATGCAATATTCATTTTTAATAAAGTGTTTAACTATTTACTGTAAATATTTCACATTCCAATGTTCTTCACATAAGGGGAAATGTTCTATGTATTTTTAACTAGATATTCCTATATATATATCTGTATATATTTATACCTATATATAATCATCTATTTATTTATAGATAAATATATAGATGGATAGATTGATTGATAGAGATATATATGCATATATATATATTTGACCAAAATACAATCAGAAATATGTAGAAATAAGTATTTATGAATAAATAGAAAAATCCAATCGCTCAGTTCTGCACATCAGCTTACCAGACCGTGCAAGCTGCCAGGAGGGAGATATTCCAAGGAATTAAAAAAACACAAAAAGGCAGCAGCACTTGTCCCAGTGAAGTGAATTTATTTAGGGGTACAGTGAGAAAAATACACAATGTTTTGGGATTCAACCCTTAATCATGTGAGCAATGATTAAGGGTTGAATCCCGAAACGTTGTGTATTTTGCTCTCTGTACCCCTAAATAAATTGACTTATTGGGACAAGTACTGCTGCCTTTTTGTGCTTTATGAATAAATAAAACATATTCTTCAATGTGAAGAACATTGGAATGTGAAATATAAATATTTTCATGTTGGTTAGCGCACTTGAGAAAATACGATCTGGTTTGTGCACGAGTAGGTTTTTTTCCACTTTTCTTGCTCCATTGACTTCTAATGGGGATTGCGTTAACACAGCCACGTTATTGTAACTTAGGCTTTTTGCGCGTGTTGGGTTAGCTCACAATTGAAAACGTTTTCTTTCAACTTGTTACACGCGTGGTACCCGATGCATGCAAAAAAGCAAAGTCATGCTCAGTTGAGGCACAATCGGGAGCAATAAATAACGCTCCACTCGTAGTCTAGCCCACAATGGGCTGAGCTTGTAGTGAAAACAGACCCCTATCTTATCTGTCTATTTTTTTACACAAAGTACTCCTTACGTTATTGTGTACTCAAAGGCTAATGGAAAAATGAACATTTTAGTATCTATTTGCCACAGCCTCCACTTGGATCATTATTTTCTATAAAACCTTCTTGTTAACATAGTTTTTGTAACCATTTCTTAATTAAAGAAATATAGAATATAGATGAGGATAAAACAGGCAAAATCAGCCATTTCAACTGAGAATATAAAGGTAAAGTAGCTATTTGTAAACAATTTATTACACTTCAGTTGGTACAATGGATCATTGGAACGCATTAAAGGGGAGACAATATTAGAGTACACTGTCCCTTTAACATGGCTGTAGAGTGTTGTGGATGAAACTAGATTGTATAAAATTATTTTATTTCATAAAATGTGATAGGAGTTAGTATTCAATCCTTAAATGATTAGAGATAAGAGAGGGAGTAGATATGGTGGTTGAATCAAGTAAAGGTTTCTGAAGTATAAATGTTACTAGATCTTGTTTAAAGGGTGCCTACCCACATACACAGCTCCTTTGCACCAGTTAAAGAAAATTATATAACTGCCCTTTATGCCTCCTCACACCTGTGCCTTTGCTCCTTTTTGATTACCTTTCATCTACTTTTATACTAGTCCTAATATATATATATAGTTAACCTCTCTCTTAAAACTAGCACATTTCCACACTGGTCACACTTAAAGGGACACTGAACCCAAATTTTTTCTTTTGTGATTCAGATAGAGCATGCAATTTTAAGCAACTTTCTAATTTACTCCTATTATCAATGTTTCTTCATTCTCTTGCTATCTTTATTTGAAAAAAAAGCATCTAAGCTTTTTTCTTGGTTCAGGACTCTGGACAGCAGTTTTTGATTGGTGGATGAATTTATCCACCAATCAGCAAGGACAACCTAGGTTGTTCACCAACAATGGGCCGGCATCTAAACTTACATTCTTGCATTTCAAATAAAGATATCAAGAGATTAAAGAAAATTTGATATTAGGAGTAAATTAGAAGGTTGCTTAAAATGTCATGCTCTATCTGAATCATGAAAGAAACATTTTTGGTTCATTGTCCCTTTAAGGGTACACTGCTCTGTAATTTATTTATTTTTTTCTTTATTTTCCAATTTATCTAGATTACCTATTTGAGTGTATAAAAGTGTTTAGAAAATGACTCATTTACCTTTTGCTTGTCATTGGAATGCTGTTTTTGCCTGATGAAATTGATACAGGAAATTTTTAATGCAAGAGACAGCAGAAGACATTAACCTTCCAGAGGTAGGTGGGAGAGGGTGTAAGGCCAGCCAATTTATTCTGCAACACATTTGAATGATTAACTTTTATTAGCTGTTAGTCTGAATAAATTATCCTTTGTATCATATAATTAGTAGTGAAAACTCAGGATTGTAAGTGAAACTATCAAAATAATGTGATGGTAAAAGATAAAAGAGCGATTCTGTGGACATAATATAAAATCATCTTCTTTTGAGTACTCTATAATGTAAAACATGTTATATGTGTAGTTTATATCTCTAGAGCTACTTAACAGATTTACTTACCACTATTTGTACTGTAAAGTCTCGTGATTGCAGCAAATTAAAGAAATTGCACCCTCCCTGTGTGTAAGACAACATGGGAGCGATCCGATAAAGATCGTAGTTTGCGGTGCAAGCGAGGGAACCCCCGCTGCCCGTAGTTTCAGCACGCAACTCGAGCTATCCTATATACGGCGCCGTCAGAGGCTAAAGTGCCGTAAGTCTGACAAACCAGCGATGTCCAGAAATCTGCGTAAGCACAAATTTCTGGAGTCGCCAGTGACTTATGGCACTTTAGAAACTGCGCCTACAAAACCTGACTAAAGTTATTAAATCTCCCGTACTGTCTAACACACCTCCCAAACATAGCCCGTCACGTCTAACCCTCTATCCGCTATCCCCCCTCACTATCCTAACAATAAAAAATGTATTAACCCCTAAACCGCCGCTCCCGGACCCCGCCGCCACCTAATAAAGTTATTAACCCCTAAACCGCCGCTCCCGGACCCCGCCGCCAGCTATATTAAATCTATAACCCCCTAATGTGAACCCCTACCCCGCCGCCATCTACCTTACCTACCCCCTAAAGTGAGCTCCTACCCCGCCACTATCTACCTTACCTACCCCCTAAAGTGAGCCCCTTACACCGCCACCATCTATTTTATAAATATTAACCCCTAATTTAATCCCCCTACACCGCCGCCAGCTATATTAACTATATTAACCCTAATTATATTAGGGTTAATATAGTTATTATATTATATATATATTAACTATATTAACCCTAATTATATTAGGGTTAATATACTTAATATCGTTCTTATATTATATATATATTAAGTATAATAACCCTATCCAACTCTAACATCCCTAACTAAATTCTTATTAAAATAGATTTAATTAATATTAATATTATTAATTAAAATATTCCTTTTTAAATCTAAATATTAAAATAAACCCTAAGATAGCTACAATGTAATTAATAATTACATTGTAGCTATTTTAGGGTTTATATTTATTTTACAGGTAACTTGGTATTTATTTTAACTAGGTACAATAGCTATTAAATAGTTAATAACTATTTAATAGCTACCTAGTTAAAATAATTACCAATTTACCTGTAAAATAAATCATAACCTAAGTTACAAATACACCTACACTATCAATACATTAAATAAACTACAAATATCTAAACTAAAATACAATAAAATAAAATAAACTAATTTACAAAAAAAAAATAAAAAAAAATTACAAGATTTTTAAGCTAATTACACCTATTCTAAGCCCCCTAATAAAATAATAAAGCCCCCCCCAAAATAAAAAAAATTCCCTACCCTATTCTAAATTAAAAAAGTTCACAGCTCTTTTACCTTACCAGCCCTTAAAATGGCCTTTTGCGGGGCATGCCCCAAAGAAAACAGCTCTTTTGCCTGTAAAAAAACAAAACACAATACCACCCCCCAACATTACAACCCACCACCCACATACCCCTATTCTAAACCCACCCAAACCCCCCTTAAAAAAACCTAACACTACCCCCCTGAAGTTCTCCCTACCTTGTCTTCACCCAGCCAGGCAGAACTCTTCATCCGATCCGGCCGATGTCCAATCAAGCGGCAGAGAAGTCTTCTTCCATCCGGGCAATGTCTTCAATCAAGCGGCAGTGAAGTCTTCTTCCATCCGGACGATGTCTTCAATCAAGCGGCAGTGAAGTCTTCTTCCATCCGGACGATGTCTTCAATCAAGCGGCAGTGAAGTCTTCTTCCATCCGGCAATGTCTTCAAGCAAAGCAGCATCTTCAATCTTCTTTCTTCGCTCCTCCGCCGCGGAGCATCCATCCGGCACGAAGACTGAACGAGGAATGAGGTACCTTTAAATGACGTCATCCAAGATGGCGTCCGTTGAATTCCGATTGGCTGATAGGATTCTATCAGCCAATCGGAATTAAGGTAGAAAAATCTGATTGGCTGATTGAATCAGCCAATCAGATTCAAGTTCAATCCGATTGGATGAACGATATTAACTATATTAACCCTAATATAATTAGGGTTAATATAGTTAATATATATAATATAATAACTATATTAACTGTATTAACCCTAATATAATTAGGGTTAATATAGTTAATATAGCTGGCGGCGGTGTAGGGGGATTAAATTAGGGGTTAATATTTATAAAATAGATGGCGGCGATGTAAGGGGCTCACTTTAGGGGGTAGGTAAGGTAGATGGCGGCGGTGTAAGGGGCTCACTTTAGGGGGTAGGTAAGGTAGATGGCGGCGGGGTAGGAGCTCACTTTAGGGGGTAGGTAAGGTAGATGGCGGCGGGGTAGGAGCTCACTTTAGGGGGTAGGTAAGGTAGATGGCGGCGGGGTAGGGGCTCACTTCAGGGGGTAGATGATGTAGCTGGCGACGGTGAAGGGGGATCACATTAGGAGGTTATACTTTTAATGTAGGTGGCGGCGGGGTATGGGAGCGGCGGTTTAGGGGTTAATAACTTTATTAGGGATTGCGGCGGGGGATCGCGGTTGACAGGTAGATAGACATTGCGCATGCATTAGGTGTTAGGTTTTATTTAGCAGGTAGTTTAGGGAGTTACGGGGCGCCAATAGACAGCGTAAGGCTTACTACGGCTGCATTTTGTGGCGAGGTGAAAATGGAGTAAGATTTCTCCATTTTCGCCACGTAAGTCCTTATGCTGTATATTGGATACCAAACTGCGCTGGTTTGGTATACCTACTTATGGCCCAAAAAACTACGGGCGAAGGCAGAAATATACAAGCGTAACTTCTAGGTTATGCCGTATATGTGATACCAAACCAGCGCAAATTTCGGCGTCGCCGGCTTTTGCGGGCGACACTGCATATCGGATCGGGCCCCATATGAGCAGCACTGTCGAAATTATAATTAATAAATAAATTAATAAAAACTAAGTTTCATCATCATTGTCATATATTTCTTTATTGTTTTGTTCCAGCACACTCAAATTAACCAAACTGCAACCTTTGTTTGTTTTAAAGCTGATTTTTTTTTGTCTATTATATTACCTCAAAATTGCATTTGAGGTTTGCATTTTAGAACTTTTAGAAAGTTTTTAGATATACAAGAAACAAAATCTCTGGGTAGCTTAACATTTGTCGGGTTGACAAATTATTAATATTATTAATATTAAAAAAATATACTAATTAATTATGTTGATAAAAATCTACAGGTGCAGAGTTGTGCATTAAAATTACTGTTTCTTTCATTATTCATTATAATGTTTAAAGTTTTCAGTGCACATTTTTGTAACAATTATTTCATTGTATGTTTTTTATGTTACTTGTGGAAATATAGTGGTTTAAGAAATCATGTTTCGTTCATTGGGAAATCCATAATTATACTTTAGGGGAATTACATTTTTGTAGTATTATTTAGTGATAATTTAATCTAGAAAATATTCATGTCAAAAAGTCATTGACTTAATAAGTATGACGGAACAAGAATATTAATAATAATTTGCTATTTAGTAATCTGAACATTCTGCATCTATTTAAATCATTTAGTAAAAATATAACGTATGACGGAGCAAGAATATTAATAATGATTTGCTATTTAGTAAACTGTTGTGTACATTAGAATATTCTGCATCTATTTAAATCATTTAGTAAAAATATAACGTATGACGGAGCAAGAATATTAATAATAATTTGCTATTTAGTAAACTGCTGTGTACATTAGAATATTTACATCTGCATCTATTTAAATGATTTAGTAACAATATAACGTATTAGAGAATGGGATAGTGTAATTTTAGAATAGGCGATTTGCATCATATAGTTTTTAATATATGTTGCAAATGTAAATAGAATGACTAGGTACTATAGCCATGCAAAATAAGATCTCATTCTCAAGACATTTCACAAAATGATGAGGATAGTTCTAGGACAGTAATCCACCTTCCTCAGTTATCAAGAAGAAAAATCCATTTCAATGAAGCCATATTAATACCAACTGTCCCAGGGCGCTGTGTTGCTTAGAGATACATGTGACTTCCCAGTGTTCCTCTCAAGCAGAGAAGAAGAGACACAGGGATCCTTTTTTGTAGGTCTTTTATTATAAGTACCAGCTTATAAAGCTGATGATATAACCATGATTTTTTTCTCTCTTTGTATTTAAAGGACGTAATATTTAAATTGCTAAAAAGAACTAGAGATATTATTACTGTTGCTTGTATACAACTATGTTTCTAACTCCAGCAAATGAGTCAAACACAGTCAACTCTGGAGTGGGAATGCACTGCTGCTCATGGGTTAAACATGGCGGATGAACCAAGAAGCAGTGTATGATGTGTATGTATATACAGTATATATGTATATACCGGTGTGTGTATGTGTGTATATATATATATATATATATATATATACAGTATGTGTGTGTGTGTGTATATATATATATATAATGTATATATATATGTGTGTGTGTGTGTGTATATATATATTTACCAGTGCGTGAGTATGTATATATATATATATATGTGTGTGTGTGTGTATATATATATATATATATATATATATATATATATATATATATGTGTGTGTGTATGTGTGTATATATATATGACAATCAATTTCACATGCTGTTGTGCAAATGGAATAGACAACAGGTGGAAATTATAGGCAATTAGCAAGACACCCCCAATAAAGGAGTGGTTCTGCAGGTGGTGACCACAGACCACTTCTCAGTTCCTATGCTTTCTGGCTGATGTTATGGTCACTTTTGAATGCTGGTGGTGCTTGCACTCTAGTGGTAGCATGAGACGGAGTCTACAACCCACACAAGTGGCTCAGGTAGTGCAGCTCATCCAGGATGGCACATCAGTGCGAGCTGTGGCAAGAAGGATTGCTGTGTCTGTCAGCGTAGTGTCCAGAGCATGGAGGCGCTACCAGGAGACAGGCCAGTACATCAGGAGACGTGGAGGAGGCCGTAGGAGGGCAACAACCCAGCAGCAGGACCGCTACCTCCGCCTTTGTGCAAGGAGGAACAGGAGGAGCACTGCCAGAGCCCTGCAAAATGACCTCCAGCAGGCCACAAATGTGCATGTGTCTGCTCAAACGGTCAGAAACAGACTCCATGAGGGTGGTATGAGGACCCAACGTCAACAGGTGGGGGTTGTGCTTACAGTCCAACACCGTGCAGGACGTTTGACATTTGCCAGAGAACACCAAGATTGGCAAATTCGCCACTGGCGCCCTGTGCTCTTCACAGATGAAAGCAGGGGCACACTGAGCACATTTGACAGACGTGACAGTCTGGAGACGCCGTGGAGAATGTTCTGCTGCCTGCAACATCCTCCAGCATGGCCAGTTTGGCAGTGGGTCAGTAATGGTGTGGGGTGGCATTTCTTTGAGGGGCCGAACAGCCCTCCATGTGCTCGCCAGAGGTAGCCTGACTGCCATTAGGTATCAAGATGAGATCCTCAGACCCCTTGTGAGACCATATGCTGGTGCGGTTGGCCCTGGGTTCCTCCTAATGCAAGACAATGCTAGACCTCATGTGGCTGGAGTGTGTCAGCAGTTCCTGCAAGACGAAGGCATTGATCCTATGGACTGGCCCTCCCGTTCCCCAGACCTGAATCCAATTGAACACATCTGGGACATCATGTCTCGCTCCATCCACCAACTTCACTTTGCACCACAGACTGTCCAGGAGTTGGTGGATGCTTTAGTCCAGGTCTGGGAGGAGATCCCTCAGGAGACCATCCGCCACCTCATCAGGAGCATGCACAGGCGTTGTAAGGAGGTCATACAGGCGCGTGGAGGCCACACACACTACTGAGCCTCATTTTGACTTGTTTTAAGGACATTACATCAAAGTTGGATCTGCCTGTAGTGTGTTTTTCCACTTTAATTTTGAGTGTGACTCCAAATCCAGACCTCCATGGGTTGAAAATTTTGATTTCCATTTTTTAATTTTTGTGTGATTTTGTTGTCAGCACATTCAACTATGTAAAGAACAAAGTATTTAATTAGAATATTTTATTCATTCATATCTAGGATGTGTTATTTTAGTGTTCCCTTTATTTTTTTGAGCAGTGTATATATATATATAGATAGATAGATATAATCTGGAAAAAAATGGCAAATTGAACTCATCAGAGAAGATGACCTGGAATCAGGCAGACTTATCTTGGTAAAGAATGTATGAACGAAGCCACGTACAAGAAAACTTGCTTCCTTCTGCTCTGAGGACTATATTTTCTAGCAGGACATTGCTCCGTGCCACACATCCAGGTCAATTAAGATGTGGATGGAGGACCACCAGATCAAGACCCTGTCATGGGCAACCCAATCTCCAGACCTGAATCCCATTGAAACCTTTGGAATGTGATCAAGAGGAAGACAGATGGTCACAAGCCATTGAACAAAGCCGAGCTGTTTGAATTTTTGCTCCACAAGTGGCATAAAGTCACCCAACAACAATGTTTGAGATACTGGTGGAGAGCAGGCTAAGATGCATGAAATCTGTGATTGAAAATCAAGGTTATTCCACCAAATATTGCTTTCTGAAATGCTAAATTTTGAAAACATTAGTATTGTGTTTAAAAATGAATATGAACCTTTTTTATTTGCATTAGTCGAGGTCTGAAAACACTGCATCTTTTTTGTTATTTTGTTAAAAAACATAGGTAGTGCATACAAAAGTCTAAAACATCATGGGCTAAATTACAAGTAGAGTAGTAATTCTCGCTCGCACACTATCTCCGCTCGACTTCTGCTCTTTGCGTGTGTCGGGTAGAGCACGTATTACAAGTTGAAAGTAAATATTTTTTGCTTGCACGCTAACCTGACGCACACAAAGAGCAGAATTTACAACTTCACTACCACCTATCCATACTTTAATGGAGAGAAAAAAACTAACTCCCATACTCGCGTGCTAACCAGAGTCCCTACTCTAATATCCCCTTAAGTCCCTACTCTAATATCCCCTAAACCGCCACATAGCTCACCACAATGTCCCCACTAAACTATTATCCCCTAACCCACAACATAGCCCACAGCAAAGTCCCCACTACACTAATAACCTCTAACCCCCTGCATAGCCCACCACAAAGTTCCCACTACACTTTTAGCCCCTAACCTGCCACATAGCCCACCGCAAAATCCCCACTACACTATTAACCCCTAACCCGATGCGTAGCCTACAACAAATTCCTCTCTACTCTATTAACTCCTAAATCGCTACACCCCCACATAGAAAAATACCCCACTACTCTATTAACCCCTAAACCAACACAACTCTGACTACAAAATACCCACTAACATCTGTGCCACTTTAGGGCAATGCCCTGCCAAATGCCCTTTTCAGGGCAATCTTTTTTTAGAGAAGGGATTTTTTTGGTTAGCAAAAGAGCTGTGGGCACTGCCATACCAAATGCCCTTCTAAGGGCAATGCTGAACCAAATGCCCTTTACTCAGGGCAATCTTTTTTTTCATCAGGGATTTATTTTAGTTTTCTATTTTTTTTTTAGATTAGGCTTTTTTTGGGGTGTGGGGGTTACTTTTTTTGTAGAATGGGATTATAGTATTTATTCGAAAAAGAGCTGTGAGACTTTTGGTGCATGCCCTACAAAAAAAATCTTCTAAGGGCTATTGTTATAGTAACTTTTAGTGTTAGTTTAGTGCTTTTTTATTTTGTGGTGGGTGTTGTTTTTTGTTTTCTGTAATGTTAGGCTTTGTTATTTTTTTTTATAAATGTAGAGTTTCTTATATTTTGTAACTTAGGAGTTTTAGCTTAGAGGTGGGTGGGTTTTAGGTAGTTAAGTATTGTAGAGGTAGTTTAAGTTGGGGGAGTTGTGGTGGTACAGGGGTTAATTGGTTAGGGGGTATTGACAGTTTAAGGGTTAAGTAGTGTAGAGAGTGTTTGCTGTGGGCTATTGGCAGTATAGGCGTTAAGAAGTGTAAGGCATGTTTGCAGTGAGCTATTGGCGGTTTAGGGGCTAATAGGTTAGGAGGTTAATTGTGGTGGGCTATTGGCGGTTTAGGGGTTAGTTAGTTCAGTGTTAGTTTGCGGTGGTGGGTTATGGTGATTCAGGGGTACATAGGAATAGTTATTAGGCTTGGTGCTATATATTTAAAAGGGATCCTTTACTTTACATTGCCAATGTTGAAGCTGATACTGCTTGGAATATTTTGCCAGCATCGCCACCCATTGCGATTGTTAAACGCCCCTCTGCTGTTTTTAAAGAGCAATGTCGGGACTTTTGAATATTTTGCACCGGATCCCTTTTGCATATTTTGCCACCTCGCAGCACTTTTGATCATCCTAGCCTATGTGTAGATAGCTCACTATTATGTTAAAGTTCACAAGTTCTAATAATACTCAAGGCAGTTTCAGTGGTCACATGGAAATGACCAAGAAATTGTAGTAAATTGTTTTTCTGAAGAGGTTCCTAAAGGTTCATAAAGGGACAATAATTACAAGATATGTCTACCGTTTTGCACAATAAGGATAAACAGACTTTTGTAACAAAATACAGTAATCAGTATGGTAGAATTGTAAAGATAGTGGAAAAACATTTTCCGATTCTTAAAGAAGACAATGTCTTATATGATACTGTTAAAAGAGGTTGTTGTTTTGTGTCCAAGTGTAATCGCACTCTAGGTAATTATCTCTCTCCCAGTGCAGTCAGCCAGAAAGGAACAGGACAAAGCAGTTGGCTTTCATGCAAGGGACATTTTAAATGTAACAACATTAATTGCAAAGCATGTGGGCATGCAGTAGTTTCCAAACAGTTCCAATCATGTGTAACACAGCGTGTTTATGAGGCCACAAGTTGTACAAACTGTAGGTCTAAATATGTTGTTTATATGGCACAATGCACAGAATGTAAGATGCAGTATGTGGGTATGACCACCAGGGAGGTGAGGGTGCGCATTAGAGAGCATTTAAATGACATCTCCACCTCAACTCCCTGCTCTGCACTGGCGGCTCATTTTATAACACCACACAATGAAAATGTGCAGACCTTTAGGTGGCAAGTTATAGAAAAAGTGAGTCGAAAAGAAAGAGGAGGGAATCTTGATATGTTGTTATCTAAACGAGAGGCATTTTGGATATTTTCCTTGCAAACTCGCTTGCCATCAGGTTTTAATACTGAGGCAGATCTTATAAATGTATGGAAGTAAGGAGTTTACCCATATAATAATTTTTATCCCTCAACAAGTAGTACATATTACTGTGTATTGATTAAAAATTCTAAGTAGTTTACTAAAAGCTAACGGTTTCAAAAAAGAAACAAAGTATAAGCTAATAATTGGTATACATGAATTCTTAGAAAGGTATATATATATATTTAGCAAGAATAAATACACAAGTGCTGGAGGGGTTAAATTAGGGAATTAGTCTGTAAAAGGTTAAGTTCTGTGTACAATTATCTAGTGATGTAATTCATCTGTTATCCAATCAGTAAAGGGTTTAGCCTTTAAAAGGAAAGATGGTGGATAATGGAGTTAAGGCTTCTGATGACGGCGTAAGCCGAAACGCGTCAAGCTCTTATTTCACACTTGCAAGTGTTTTGTTTTATCATACCATGCTGTGAAATTAATCAATAAAGTGTTTCTGGACTTTTTATCTATATCCCGTAGCACCGCTTTTTTGTTCTTTAAGATGTCTACCATTTTGCTCTGGGATAATATTTCAGCCAAGTCTGACGTTTTACAAAAAAAAAAATAACATCCTTTTTACTGCAGTTGGTTATAAATATGACCATTTGACTTATTTGGAGGAGCCAATCTAGGCTTTTGTCTGCAAACAGCAAGGCAGCCATGCAGATAATGTTATTATGAAATGCATTGTTTTGCATTTTTTTCCAAGTTAAAGCCAATAAGTGACAGATATGTAGCTGGCTTAGCCTTGAGCAGTCTGCAGGGTGCATTTTTAGCTCTAAAAATTAAAAAAAAACTCCATTTCCAGATCTAAATTATATGGAAAGGGGACAAAACAATTCATGAAAGTGTATTGCAAAGTTGTTTCATTATGCATAACTAAACATTTTATATACCAATCTCAATGACTTAACTGTACCTTTAATAAGAAAATATTGTCATTTTTTTTATTCTTTTGTGTAGTTCTGTGAGAGGTAACTCTATTCTCAATGTAAAACGTTTAAAGTCTGCTTGAAAATGTTTATTGTTTAAAAAGATAGATCATCCATTTATTACCCATTCCCCAGTTTTGCATAAACAACACTGTTAAATTAATAAACTTTTTACCTCTATGATTACCTTGTATCTAAGCCTCTGTAGACTGCCCCCTTATTTCAGTTCTTTTGACAGACTTGCATTTTAGCCAATCAGTGCTGACTCATAACTCCATGGAGTGAGCACAATGTTATCTACATGAAACAGGGCTGTCTAGCTGTGAAAAACTGGTAAAATGCACTGATATAACCTTCAAGGGCTTAGAAATTAGCATAGGAGCCTACCTAGGTTTAGCTTTCAACAAAGAAAACTAAGAGAACAAAGCAAATTTGATGACAAAAGTAAATTGTTAAGTTGTTTAAAATTGCATGAAAGTTGAATTTTAACTAGACAGTCCCTTAAAAGTAAAATATCACAATATTTCAGTATACATTCATAATTTATTTTGCTTCTTTGTGCTAGTTTCCCTCTCTTTAGAGAGGCGGAAGAGATTACATTATGAAGTATGGTGAAATTGATTTCATCCTTCAACATTCTACACAGAGGTTGGTTAGCTCAGAGCACAATTTCAATGTCCCTTTCTGGCCACAACAAATGAAACCAGGAAAATGGACTGTGCTAATAAAATGCTAGTGTTACATGATCACAGTTCTTATATGGTATGAATTTAAAATCTCTTTTTTGAATTTTCATTAAGGGGCTACTGCAATTTTGCATCTTAGTGAGAACTAAACACACACTCCATGTTTGTATTGTCCTTGTTTCAGTACCCAAGTAGATTTATTAAAAACTCTATGGGCTCCATTTATGATGCTGCTTTGGAGCCCCATTGTTTCAGGGTCAGGCTCAGGAAGTTAGGTGGCAGAGGGAAATCATCCCGATACGATCGGGATGATTGACAACCCCTGCAATGTTAAATACCGACAGCGTATGCAATGTCGAGCGGACATGATTTGCTATAGCGAATCATGTCCCCACGACATTTGTTAAATCTACCCCTATATTACTGTCTCATCTTACACAGGACCTCAACAGTAGGGTACTTTTATTTGAGGGGGGCACAGTTTATTATAATTTTCTGTTAAGTGAGTATTGAAACCAGGAAGGTCTCTGATTTTTCATGTTTAAATGAGAACTCCTTGTTGACAATGAAAAGCAACACAATGTTTTGTAGCCATAGGCTTACAGGTAAATTGAGTGAGACCTAGAACCTTTCCTATAAATGTGATTAACACAATCACTTATGTTACATGACATCTGAATCTCTTTCTGGGTTCAGGTTGTTTCCCCTGATTTTTAACAAAAAGTACCAAGAGAATGAAAAAAAATTGATAATTGAAGTAATATAGAAAGTTGTTTAAAAATGCATGCTCTATCTGAATCATGAAAGAAAAATCCTGGGTTTCATATCCCTTTAAATATTGATAATGCTTTAATGGAATAACTCAGTATAAGGTAAATAATTTAAGCTTTAGTTTTATGGATTGAAAATATTAGCCAATCAATTATCAACATTCATATACACATCTTTAGTCTGCTTACTGGGCTTTGAGCAAAACACCATCCATTATTTACCCAGAAATAAAGGTATATCCTAAATTTAAGGACGCCATATTGCTAGACAATTATGTCTTGCCAGTTTATATGAAATTCGGATTAGCTTTTCGTTTATGTAAATAAGTTTGTTTTAATCTTCTTTTGTATTCAGATAGACAATTAACTACTTCCTAACACACTGCAATCAGTTTACTTCTATATGAAATATACATGTGGCTTAAATACATTTTCTGTTTTCATTTAACTTCCTAGGGGTAGATTTAACAAGAAGCGGATGCTGCAATCTACCCCCCGTAGTTCCCAGATTGCTGGAAACAGGAGTTAAGAAGCAGCGGTTGACACCCCTTGCTAACGGCCGATTGGTCGTGAATCTGCAGGGGGCGGCATTGCACAAGCATTTCACTAGAAATGCTTATGCAATGATACATGCTGACATATGCTGTCCTCATTTATCGATGTGCGGCGGACATGATCCGCTACAGCGGATCATGTCTGCCCGCAGATTAGTAAATCGGCCCCCTAGTGTCATTTTTTCTTTTGCCTTAGTGTTCTAACTGAATAAAACAATACATAGAATATCAAATGAGTATAAATACGTAACATTAAATAAACATTAGTATTTTTGTATCTGTCTGTCTTTCTCTGCATTATGCAGTATATCTTTTATTCTGCTTATGTAACTGTCTGTAAAATATTGCAATCTAGTGGTGTCGTATCCGGTCCAACAGTGGTGTCATATTCAGGTACTACCAATTTGTGTGCCAAGTCTTATGTATGTAACTTTTCCACTTGCAATGAGACAATTCTTAGCTGATTTCCCTTTCATATAAGGAGCAGAAAATCTATCTGTATCTATGAACCATACACATGAGAACCACTAGATGTGAGGTCAAGCCGGTGAGGTAGCTCAGTTGGTAAATACCCTGACTACAAAAAAGCCTGTTTAAAAGATCCAAGATCACAGGTTCAAATCCCGGCAATGCTGACTCAGCCTTTCATCCTTCCGAGGTCAAAAAAATGAGTACCATTAAATTGGGTAATAATAACTATTACTATTGAGCTGCTGATTTGGTTAATTCCAAGAGCAAGCACTGAAAAAGTGCTTTAAGTCCCACTGGGAGAAAGGCACTATATAAATACTAGTTATTATTATGTGACATAGTCAACCAACACATTTTCTGCATTCAGAGAGCAATTTGTACTTAGCTATAAAATGTACTTACTTTTTCATTCACAATATCCCAAAACAAATTGTGTCCCAAGACACTGTGGCTTAGATGTTATGATTGGCCTAGATGCTATTTTTTAAGTAACAACAAAAATGATGGGGTATCAGTTCAGCTGTAGACAAAGCATCTTATGAAACATTATCGTGGAATGTAATAATTTTACATTCCACAGTTACTCTACTAAGGAAGTCATATAGTACAATGCTGAAATATGCGGAGCTATTGTAAAGGAATTGTTAGTGAGAAGACATTGTTTAGATAAGAATAAAATACATCTTGTCCTCTGAGCGCTATTACTGTAAGACAGACAAGTTCCAAAGCTGTGCTACGCTTGGTAATTTTGCCTTTTTCTTACATGCTGGAAGGACTTACAACGGTGGAAGCCCTTCTGCGTATGTATCAGACATTTCCTCATTTCATGTTCATTACATTAGTGTATACAGTATATGCAACCTCATTAATTCTTTGATCAACAGTGTTTCACCATTATAGTTTTTTCGCTTTTTATATGGCTTTCCCTGCCATTTATTTTCTTTGGCCCCTAATATGGCTTTATGTGGCCCCCACTTTCCCTATCTTAAAATAACTTCTTCAGTTTTCAACACTTAAAGGGATAGTCAAACAAAAATTAAACTTTCATGATTCAGATAGGGCATGCAATTTTAAACAACTTTCCAAATTACTTTTATCATCAAATTTGCTTTGTTCTGTTGGTATTCTTTGTTGAAAGCTAAAGCTAGGTAGGCTCATATGCTAATTTCTAAGCCCTTGAAAGCCGCTTCTTATCTCAGGAGATTTTTACAGTTTTTTTACAGCTAGAGGGCATCAGTTCATGTGTTCCATATTGATAACATTATGGTCACGCCCGTGGAGTTACTTAGGAGTCAGCACTGTCAGCTAAAATGCAGGTCTTTAAAAAGAACTAAAATAAGGGGCAGTCTGTAGATGCTTAGATACAAGGTAATCACAGAGGCAAAAAGTGTATTAATATAACTGTGTTGATTAATCAAACGTGTGAAATGAGTAATAAAGGGATTATCTATCATTTAAAAAAAAAAACTCGGGTGTAGACGGTCCCTCTAAAGCTCCCAACCTCTGGCTAATATTTGTACTCTGTTTAACCAATGTATATCTTTTCATCGATATAAGTATAGGTGATAATAAAAAAACATACTTTGCCTTGGGCATATGTAGTTTGCATATATAGAAGTATATTTTTAATCAATTAATATAATAACTACATGTTCTACAATTGCTTTGAGATTGAAAGTAGAATATGGATTATGTCAGTTCATCGGAAAGGTTGTACACTTCTAAAAAGACTCTATAGAGACTTTCATAAACACATTTGTTGTTCCCACCAGGTTAGTGAAAGCAACGCCTGCATTATAATCTGTGCGCAAATTTTGAATTTAATTGTACATTTCTAGATTTAATCAAATTGGATCTGTCATAGGTGAGGTACAGAACTTTATAAACCATAAAGCCTGTGAAATGTAAAAGAAGGCCGGGGAAGCGATCAAGTTTAAAAAATCTACATGTCACCAGTAATGTTTGGAATTTTTATTTTGTCGTCTATAATATTTCATAATGTGCATTGCTTGCATGTCTGGTGATTTTACCAGAATATAATCAGTTGTGCATCTTAGATATTAAGAACACCACTAACAGATTATTTCATGTCATAACTCTCTAAGCTTATTGTCATCAAGTTTGAAACTGTTTTAAGAATCATTGAATTCCAATAGCAGTTACTGCACACCTCTGCAATTTGTATTTTTTAAAAATAGTTTTATTACTTTGTATAAGCAAACTGTGATTGATATAGCTTAAACTAGAACTTATGCTATGTCTTATAAATGAACGTCATTGTCAAATTCCTATCAAGTTACTTTTATACCATATATAAATTCAGGACATCTTAGGCAAACGTAAAGTTCACTTTCAGTTTTTAACAATAGATACTATAAATTAGAATCAAACACAGGCAGAATAGTTGCTACTCAAAGGTCTCATCCACATAAGAATTTGCAGAGTGGCAGTATTCAACAGTATTACAAAACATTATAAAGCATATAGAGCAGAGTAACACATTTCTGCAGTGTTTTATTAATAGCATTTCATTTGTGTATGTAATAGCTTATCTCACAGTGCTTTCAAATAAAACCCAACTTATTCTGTCAAGAAGTTTTCATCTTGCAAACAGAATTATATATAATAATACAGTTTAGAAAAGAATTTAGTATTAGATTGCTTTCCGTTTTAAGCCTGAGCATCATGGAAATTAAATTTAAAGGGACAGTCTAGGCCAAAATAAACGTTCATGATTCAGATAGAGCATGTAATTTTAAACAATTTTCCAATTTACTTTTATCACCAATTTTGCTTTGTTCTCTTGGAATTCTTAGTTGAAAGCTTAACCTAGGGCGTTCATATGCTAATTTCTTAGACCTTGAAGGCCACCTCTTTTCAGAATGCATTTTAACAGTTTTTCACCACTAGAGGGTGTTAGTTCACATATTTCATATAGATAACACTGTGCTCGTGCACGTGAAATTATCTGAGAGCAGGCACTGATTGGCTAGACTGCAAGTCTGTCAAAAGAACTAAAATAAAGGGGCAGTTCACAGAGGCTTAGATACAAGATAATCACAGAGGTTAAAAGTATATTAATATAACTGTGTTGGTTATGCAAAACTGGGGAATGGGTAATAAAGGGATTATCTATCTTTTAAAACAATACAAATTCTGATGTAGACTGTCCCTTTAAACTTTAGCTGCAATGGTTATGATAAAGGCACAAGGATAATTTTCTTTTCATTGAATGCTATGTGTGACTAAGCTATAAGGCACTTTAATAAATGCCCATGTTTACTGCCGCAGCTTTCCTTTTTTTATTATGAAACAAAGGCTTGAGTTAGGAGCATAGGGTTTTAATGATAATAAAATAAGTCCATTTGCACATCACTCTTATGAATAAATGCAAAAAATATATATATACATTTTAGTCAAACATTATTTTTGTCATTCCGAAGAAGAGGGTATTGTTTCTTCTGTTATGTGTGATCAGTCCACGGGTCATCATTACTTCTGGGATATAACTCCTCCCCAACAGGAAATGCAAGAGGATTCACCCAGCAGAGCTGCATATAGCTCCTCCCCTCTACGTCAGTCCCAGTCATTCTCTTGCACCCAACGACTAGATAGGATGTGTGAGAGGACTATGGTGATTATACTTAGTTTTTATGACTTCAATCAAAAGTTTGTTATTTTACAATAGCACCGGAGCGTGTTATTACTTCTCTGGCAGAGTTTGAGGAAGAATCTACCAGAGTTTTTTACTATGATTTTAACCGGAGTAGTTAAGATCATATTGCTGTTCTCGGCCATCTGAGGGAGGTAAAAGCTTCAGATCAGGGGACAGCGGGCAGATGAATCTGCATTGAGGTATGTAGCAGTTTTTATTTTCTGAATGGAATTGATGAGAAAATCCTGCCATACCGTTATAATGACATGTATGTATACACTTCAGTATTCTGGGGATGGTATTTCACCGGAACTACTCTGTTAAAAGTCACTAATCCTTTTAATAAGTATTTATCATGTTAAACGTTTTTGCTGGAATGTAGAATCGTTTACATTTCTGAGGTACTGAGTGAATAAATATTTGGGCATTATTTTCCACTTGGCAGTTGTTTGGTTTTAATTGTGACAGTTTCGTTTCTCTTCACTGCTGTGTGTGAGGGGGAGGGGCCGTTTTTGGCGCTCTTTGCTACGCATCAAAAAATTCCAGTCAGTTACTCTTATATTTCCTGCATGATCCGGTTCATCTCTGACAGATCTCAGGGGTCTTCAAACTTCTTTGGAGGGAGGTAGATTCTCTCAGCAGAGCTGTGAGAATTTTATATTGACTGTGAATAAAAACGTTGCTCTGTAATTTTTATGTCAAATTTAATTATTGTTATTTTTCTAATGGGAACAAACCTTTGCTAAAGTTGTGTTGTTTTAAAGTTTGATGCTATAACTGTTTTTCAGTTCATTACTTCAACTGTCATTTAATCGTTTAGTACCTCTTTGAGGCACAGTACGTTTTTGCTAAAAAAGATTATAACCAAGTTGCAAGTTTATTGCTAGTGTGTTAAACATGTCTGACTCAGAGGAAGATATCTGTGTCATTTGTTCCAATGCCAAGGTGGAGCCCAATAGAAATTTATGTACTAACTGTATTGATGCTACTTTAAATAAAAGTCAATCTGTACAATTTGAACAAATTTCACCAAACAGCGAGGGGAGAGTTATGCCGACTAACTCGCCTCACGCGGCAGTACCTGCATCTCCCGCCCGGGAGGTGCGTGATATTATGGCGCCTAGTACATCTGGGCGGCCATTACAGATAACATTACAAGATATGGCTACTGTTATGACTGAAGTTTTGTCTAAATTACCAGAACTAAGAGGCAAGCGTGATCACTCTGGGGTGAGAAAAGAGTGCGCTGACAATACTAGGGCCATGTCTGATACTGCGTCACAGCTTGCAGAGCATGAGGACGGAGAGCTTCATTCTGTAGGTGACGGTTCTGATCCAAACAGATTGGATTCAGATATTTCAAATTTTAAATTTAAATTGGAGAACCTCCGTGTATTACTAGGGGAGGTCTTAGCAGCTCTCAATGATTGTAACACCGTTGCAATACCAGAGAAACTGTGTAGGTTGGATAAATACTTTGCGGTACCGGCGAGTACTGACGTTTTTCCTATACCTAAGAGACTAACTGAAATTGTTACTAAGGAGTGGGATAGACCCGGTGTGCCGTTCTCACCCCCTCCAATATTTAGAAAGATGTTTCCAATAGACACCACCACTCGGGACTTATGGCAAACGGTCCCTAAGGTGGAGGGAGCAGTTTCTACTTTAGCTAAGCGTACCACTATCCCGGTGGAGGATAGCTGTGCTTTTTCAGATCCAATGGATAAAAAATTAGAGGGTTACCTTAAGAAAATGTTTGTTCAACAAGGTTTTATATTGCAACCCCTTGCATGTATCGCGCCGATTACGGCTGCGGCAGCATTTTGGATTGAGTCTCTGGAAGAGAACCTTAGTTCATCTACGCTAGACGACATTACGGACAGGCTTAGAGTCCTTAAACTAGCTAATTCATTCATTTCGGAGGCCGTAGTACATTTAACCAAACTTACGGCTAAGAACTCAGGATTCGCCATACAGGCACGTAGGGCGCTGTGGCTAAAATCCTGGTCAGCTGATGTTACTTCTAAGTCCAAATTACTTAATATACCTTTCAAGGGGCAGTCTTTATTTGGGCCCGGTTTGAAAGAAATTATCGCTGACATTACAGGAGGTAAGGGCCACGCCCTACCTCAAGACAAAGCCAAAGCTAAGGCTAGACAGTCTAATTTTCGTCCCTTTCGGAATTTCAAAACAGGAGCAGCATCAACCTCCACTGCACCAAAACAGGAGGGAGCTGTTGCTCGTTACAGGCAAGGCTGGAAGCCTAACCAGTCCTGGAACAAGAGCAAGCAGGCCAGGAAACCTGCTGCTGCCCCAAAGACAGCATGAACCGAGAGCCCCCGATCCGGGACCGGATCTAGTGGGGGGCAGACTTTCTCTCTTCGCCCAGGCCTGGGCAAGAGATGTTCAGGATCCCTGGGCGCTAGAGATCATATCTCAGGGATACCTTCTAGACTTCAAATTATCTCCCCCAAGAGGGAGATTTCATCTGTCAAGGTTGTCAACAAACCAGATAAAGAAAGAAGCGTTTCTACGCTGTGTACAAGATCTGTTATTAATGGGAGTGATCCATCCGGTTCCGCGGTCGGAACAAGGACAAGGGTTCTACTCAAACCTGTTTGTGGTTCCCAAAAAAGAGGGAACTTTCAGGCCAATCTTAGATTTAAAGATTCTAAACAAATTCCTAAGAGTTCCATCGTTCAAAATGGAAACTATTCGGACAATCTTACCCATGATCCAAAAGGGTCAGTACATGACCACAGTGGATTTAAAAGATGCTTACCTTCACATACCGATTCACAAAGATCATCACCGGTATCTAAGGTTTGCCTTCTTAGACAGGCACTACCAGTTTGTAGCTCTTCCATTCGGATTGGCTACGGCTCCAAGAATCTTCACAAAGGTTCTGGGTGCCCTTCTGGCGGTACTAAGACCGCGAGGGATTTCGGTAGCTCCATACCTAGACGACATTCTAATACAAGCTTCAAGCTTTCAAACTGCCAAGTCTCATACAGAGTTAGTTCTGGCATTTCTAAGGTCGCATGGATGGAAAGTGAACGAAAAGAAGAGTTCTCTTTTTCCTCTCACAAGAGTTCCATTCTTGGGGACTCTTATAGATTCTGTAGAAATGAAGATTTACCTGACAGAAGACAGGTTAACAAAGCTTCAAAATGCATGCCGTGTCCTTCATTCCATTCAACACCCGTCAGTAGCTCAATGCATGGAGGTGATCGGCTTAATGGTAGCGGCAATGGACATAGTACCTTTTGCACGCCTACACCTCAGACCGCTGCAATTGTGCATGCTAAGTCAGTGGAATGGGGATTACTCAGATTTGTCCCCTACTCTGAATCTGAATCAAGAGACCAGAAATTCTCTTCTATGGTGGCTTTATCGGCCACACCTGTCCAGGGGGATGCCATTCAGCAGGCCAGACTGGACAATTGTAACAACAGACGCCAGCCTACTAGGTTGGGGCGCTGTCTGGAATTCTCTGAAGGCTCAGGGACTATGGAATCAGGAGGAGAGTCTCCTTCCAATAAACATCCTGGAATTGAGAGCAGTTCTCAATGCCCTTCTGGCTTGGCCCCAATTAACAACTCGGGGGTTCATCAAGTTTCAGTCGGACAACATCACGACTGTAGCTTACATCAACCATCAGGGAGGGACAAGAAGCTCCCTAGCAATGATGGAAGTATCAAAGATAATTCGCTGGGCAGAGTCTCACTCTTGCCACCTGTCAGCAATCCACATCCCGGGAGTGGAGAACTGGGAGGCGGATTTCTTGAGTCGCCAGACTTTTCATCCGGGGGAGTGGGAACTTCATCCGGAGGTCTTTGCCCAAATACTTCGACGTTGGGGCAAACCAGAGATAGATCTCATGGCGTCTCGCCAGAACGCCAAACTTCCTCTCTACGGGTCCAGATCCAGGGATCCGGGAGCGGTTCTGATAGATGCTTTGACAGCACCTTGGAACTTCGGGATGGCTTATGTGTTTCCACCCTTCCCGCTGCTTCCTCGATTGATTGCCAAAATCAAACAGGAGAGAGCATCAGTGATTCTAATAGCGCCTGCATGGCCACGCAGGACTTGGTATGCAGATCTAGTGGACATGTCATCCTGTCCGCCTTGGTCTCTACCTCTAAGACAGGACCTTCTGATACAGGGTCCATTCAAACATCAAAATCTAACTTCTCTGAAGCTGACTGCTTGGAAATTGAACGCTTGATTTTATCAAAACGTGGTTTTTCTGAGTCGGTTATTGATACCCTGATACAGGCTAGGAAGCCTGTTACCAGAAGGATTTACCATAAAATATGGCGTAAATACCTATACTGGTGCGAATCCAAAGGTTACTCCTGGAGTAAGGTTAGGATCGCTAGGATATTGTCCTTTCTACAAGAAGGTTTAGAAAAGGGTTTATCAGCTAGTTCATTAAAGGGACAGATTTCAGCTCTGTCCATCTTGTTACACAGGCGTCTGTCAGAAAATCCAGACGTCCAGGCCTTTTGTCAGGCTTTAGCTAGGATCAAGCCTGTGTTTAAAGCTGTTGCTCCGCCATGGAGTTTAAACTTAGTTCTTAACGTTTTACAGGGTGTTCCGTTTGAACCCCTTCATTCCATTGATATAAAATTGTTATCTTGGAAAGTTCTGTTTTTAATGGCTATTTCCTCGGCTCGAAGAGTCTCTGAGTTATCAGCCTTACATTGTGATTCTCCTTATCTGATTTTTCACTCAGACAAGGTAGTTCTGCGTACTAAACCTGGGTTCTTACCTAAGGTAGTCACTAACAGGAATATCAATCAAGAGATTGTTGTTCCATCCTTGTGTCCAAATCCTTCTTCAAAGAAGGAACGTCTTCTACACAATCTGGATGTAGTTCGTGCCCTCAAGTTCTACTTGCAGGCAACTAAAGATTTTCGCCAAACTTCTTCCCTGTTTGTCGTTTATTCTGGACAGAGGAGAGGTCAAAAAGCTTCTGCTACCTCTCTCTCTTTTTGGCTTCGTAGCATAATACGTTTAGCCTATGAGACTGCTGGACAGCAGCCTCCTGAAAGAATTACAGCTCACTCCACTAGAGCTGTGGCTTCCACTTGGGCCTTTAAGAATGAGGCCTCTGTTGAACAGATTTGCAAGGCTGCAACTTGGTCTTCGCTTCATACTTTTTCCAAATTTTACAAATTTGACACTTTTGCTTCTTCGGAGGCTATTTTTGGGAGAAAGGTTCTTCAGGCAGTGGTTCCTTCTGTATAATGAGCCTGCCTATCCCTCCCGTCATCCGTGTACTTTTGCTTTGGTATTGGTATCCCAGAAGTAATGATGACCCGTGGACTGATCACACATAACAGAAGAAAACATAATTTATGCTTACCTGATAAATTCCTTTCTTCTGTTGTGTGATCAGTCCACGGCCCGCCCTGTTTTAAGGCAGGTAAATATCTTTTAAATTATACTCCAGTCACCACTTCACCCTTGGTTACTCCTTTCTCGTTGATTCTTGGTCGAATGACTGGGACTGACGTAGAGGGGAGGAGCTATATGCAGCTCTGCTGGGTGAATCCTCTTGCATTTCCTGTTGGGGAGGAGTTATATCCCAGAACTAATGATGACCCGTGGACTGATCACACAACAGAAGAAAGGAATTTTTCAGGTAAGCATAAATTATGTTTTTCCTGTGTGATTGTTCAGAAGGTAGCATGTTACATATTACATAGAAATTCTACGCCTCTTCTTCATGTACTCTGATCATTTTTTAATATTGGTCCAATTTATCCATTCACCATGATTTATTGATCTGTCTGTGTATCTTGACCTGATCGGTGTAAAGTAGTATGTTGCATAGAATTGTTTATTTTAATAGACATAATGGCCTCTATTTATCAAGCCGTCAACCGCAAATACGCTGGAATTCCGCAGCATATTTGTGGCGAGCCTGATTTGCCTTAGTTATCAAAGGCTAGAGACCGGCAAAAGTAGAAATTTGTGACATAACATACGATCCGTCGGACTCAGTCCGACACAGATCGATGGTTACGTCACTCCAGATGTTCCGAACGCAAGTTCGGCACTATCTGACTGCTTTTGCTAGTTATCAAGATCCTACCAGGTACGCTCAGCACTTTTGGCCCATCGTACCTGGTTTTCAATCCGCCGCCCTGGAGGCGGCGGATGCCATAGGAAACAATGGGAGTCTGACAGCAGCGAAAGCTCATGTTCGCTGCTGCCCGATATCCCATTGATTCCACCTAACACCCTAACATGTACCCTGAGTCTAAACACCCCTAATCTGCCGCTCCTACACCGCCGCCACCTACATTATACTTAATAACCCCTAATCTGCCGCCCGACACCGCCGCCACCTACATTATACTTATTAACCCCTAAACCGCCGCGTCCGTAGCCCATCGCCACTCTAATAAACTTATTAACCCCTAAACAGCCGCTCCCGGACCCCACACAACTAAATAAAGTTATTAACCCCATAAACCGCTGCTCCCGGACTCCGACGCCACCTACATTATATTTATTAACCCCTAATCTGCCCCCTCTACACCGCCGCCACTATATTAATTTTATTAACCTCTAAACCTAAGCCTAACCCTAACACCCCCCTAACTTAAATATTATTTAAATTAATCAAAATAAATGTACTATTATTAACTAAATTATTCCTATTTAAAACTAAATACTTACCTGTAAAATAAACCCTAAGATAGCTACAATATAATTAATAATTACATTGTAGCTATTTTATGATTTATTTTTATTTTACAGGCAACTTTGTATTTATTTTAACTAGGTACAATAGTTATTAAACAGTTATTAACTATTTAATAACTACCTAGCTAAAATAAATACAAAAGTACCTGTAAAATAAATCCTAACCTAAGTTACAATTACACCTAACACTACAATTAAATAAATTAAATTAATTAACTACAATTACCTACAATTAAATAAAATAAACTAAAGTACAAAAACCCCCCACTAAATTACAGAAAATAAAAAAATTACAAGAATTTTAAACTAATTACACCTAATCTAAGCCCCTAATAAAATAAAAAAGCCCCCCAAAACAATAAAATTCCCTGCCCTATACTAAATTACAAATAGCCCTTAAAAGGGCCTTTTGCGGGCAGAAGTCTTCATCCGATCCGGGCAGAAGAGGACCTCCAGACGAGCAGAAGTCTTCATCCAGGCAGCATCTTCTATCTTCATCCATCCTGAGCGGAGTGGGTCCATCTTCAAGCCATCCGACGTGGAGCATCCTCTTCCATCGTTGTCCTAACGAAGAATGAAGGTTCCTTTAAATGACATCAGGATTCTATCAGCCAATTGGAATTAAGGAAGGAAAAATCCTATTGGCTGATGCAATCAGCCAATAGAATTGAGCTTGCATTCTATTGACTGATTGGAACAGCCAATAGAATACAAGCTCAATCCTATTGGCTGATTGGATCAGCCAATAGGATTTAACTTCAATAATATTGGCTGATTGCATCAGCCAATATGATTTTTCCTACCTTAATTCCGATTGGCTGATAGGATTCTTTCAGCCAATTGGAATTAAGGTAGGAAAAATTTAATCCGCGTCGGATGGCTTGAAGATGGACCCGCTCCGGATGGATGAAGATAGAAGATGCCGCCTGGATGAAGACTTCTGCTCGTCTGGAGGTCCTCTTCTGCCCGGATCGGATGAAGACTTCTGCCCGTCTGGAGGACCACTTGTGCCCAGCTGGGTGAAGACGGCTCAAGGTAGGGTGATCTTCAAAGGGGTAGTGTTAGGTTTTTTAAGGGAGGTTTGGGTGGGTTTTAGAGTAGGGTTGGTTGTGTGGGTGGTGGGTTTTAATGTTGGGGGGGTTGTATTTCTTTTTTTACAGGTAAAAGAGCTGATTACTTTGGGGCAATGCCCCGCAAAAGGCCCTTTTAAGGGCTATTTGTAATTTAGTATAGGGTAGGGAATTTTATTATTTTGGGGGGCTTTTTTATTTTATTAGGGGGCTTAGATTAGGTGTAATTAGTTTAAAATTCTTGCCATTTTTTATTGTCTGTAATTTAGTGGGGGGGGTTGTACTTTAGTTTATTTTATTTAATTGTTGGTAATTGTAGTTAATTAATTTAATTTATTTAATTGTAGTGTTAGGTGTAATTGTAACTTAGGTTAGGATTTATTTTACAGGTACTTTTGTATTTATTTTAGCTAGGTAGTTAATAAATATTTAATAACTATTGTACCTAGTTAAAATAAATACAAAGTTGCCTGTAAAATAAAAATAAATCCTAAAATAGCTACAATGTAATTATTAATTATATTGTAGCTATCTTAGGGTTTATTTTATAGGTAAGTATTTAGTTTTAAATAGGAATAATTTAGTTAATAATAGTAATATTTATTTAGATTTATTTAAATTATATTTAAGTTAGGGGGTTTAGGGTTAGACTTAGGTTTAGGGGTTAATTCATTTAATATAGTCGCGACGGTGTAGGGGGGGGGGCAGATTAGGGGTTAATATGTATAATGTAGGTGGTGGCGGGCTCCGGGAGCGGCGGTTTAGGGGTTAAACATTTTATTCAGTTGTGGCGGGGTCCGGGATCAGCAGGATAGGGGTTAATAACTTAATGTATGTGGTATAATGTAGGTGGCGGAGGGGTCCGGAAGCGGCAGTTTAGGGGTTAATATATTTATTATAGTTGCGGCGGGGTCGGGAGCGGCGGTTTAGGGGTTAATAAGTTTAGTTGCGGGTGGATCCAGGAGCGCGGTTTAGGGGGTAAAACTGTATAGTATAGTGTAGGTGCTTAGTGACAGTATAGCAAGAAAGCTGCAAATAAGCCGAAGAGCAGCGAGATCGATGACTGTTAGTTAACAACAGTCCGCTGCTCATCGCACCGTACTTGGTGCGCAGCTTTTTGACAGCTTTCTTGATAAATTTGGCAAACGTATTCAGGTCCGCGGCAACGATGTTAGGCGATCTTAGGCAAGCGTATTGGGGCCGTTGAATGCAGGTAAGTAGACAGCTTGATAAATAGAGGCCTTAATATCTCCTTTAATGCTTTAGCCTTAATTGTTTTAAAGTAATAAAACTGTTTTGACAACAAAGAAATTAAAAAAACATAAAACTTATATGTTTGATATTACATTGTCAGACTCCCTTTTCCTAGTCTTTCTCGCATCAGAGACTGTGTTAATCAAGTTGTGTTATTTAAGATGCAGGCATTTCTGGTAAACCTATTTTCCATATAAAGCACCAAATAACATAAGGTTTTGTCTGCCAGAATAATTTATGCTGTTTATCCTTTCAATAATTATATTGGTTTAAATACTGGACGAGAACGTACACAAGCTTAAAGGGACAATCTACTCCTTTTTTATTGTTTAAAAAAGATAGATAATCCCTTTATTACCCATTGCCCAGTTTTGCATAACCAACACAGTTATATTAATATACTTTTTTACCTCTGTGATTACCTTGTATCTAAACCTCTGCAGATTGCCCCCTAATCTCAGTTTTTTGATAGACTTGCATTTAAGCCAATCAATGCTAACTCATAAATAACTCCACGGTAGTGAGCACACTTTTTTTTATCTATATGACACACATGAACTAGCACTGCTTAGCTGTGAAAAACTGTAAAAATGCACTGAGATAAGAGGCGGCCTTCAAAGGCTTAGAAATTAGTATGTGATCTAGGTTTAGCTTCAACAAAGAATACCAAAAGAAGAAGTCAAATTTGATGATAAAAGTAAATTGGAAAGTTGTTTAAAATCGCATGCCCTATCTGAATCATGACAGTTTAATTTTGACTAGACTGTCCCTTTAAAATATTGATTAATAAATGATGTTGTTAGTGTGACTAGCAATATAACTGTTCATATCTGCAAAACTAAATGGATAATATAACATTTATTACGGGAAATAAATACTGTGTTAATAACCAGTTAGGCCTGATTTCCAGGAACTATATATTTATATATATATTTTTATATGTCCCTCCTTATAGTTCGTTTACGCCTAAAATGCAAGGTAGACGGATGGGAACTTCAGGGAGAATAACTAAGAGCACAAGTGTGAGTGGAGAAATTTACAAGCTTGAACACAATGATGGAAGCCAGTCTGACACAGCTGTTGGTACAGTAGGATCTGGTGGGAAAAAAAGGAGATCAAGTTTAAGTGCCAAAGTCGTTGCCATAGTCTCACGAAGAAGTAGAAGCACGTCGCAGCTTAGCCATACAGGTGAGCGGTTGACATTTTTATACTATTTTTTTTCTTTTTCACAAGCCACAATTTGGCAATTATTGTATACCATGGTTTAAATATGATTTATATATAAATACTAGTAATATTTTATTATTTTGTGTTGTTGCTCTAAATAAGAACCCAGCACTTCCCAATCATAGAGGGTTTTTTCTTTAAGACAATCACAAACAGCATTATATCAATTTAAATTCATGAAATAATTGTGTGAATGAAAGATCAGCCTTGAATTATATTGTTGTTCTTTTTCATAAATCAACCGTATTTAGTTCTTATAAAAAGCAATTTAGTAAAGTGTTAAGGGACGATTCTTTCTTTAGCTGAAACTTAGTATATTCTTAGAGTACTTTAGCAAAAATAGGTCAGTGAATTTCTGTACAGTTCAGCGTAATACTGAATTATATTATGTAAGTGTTTATTCGTTTTTTGCACGTTCAAACATCTTAAAAGCCTGGGATCTGATTGCCCAAAGCAAATTCAAATATAATGAATCTAGGAAGGAGAACATACTTGCAATGTCCCCTTTTCAAAACCAGCCTTTTAAGCAGTGAGCTAGTTGGTCTCATGGCAGAATACGCTGTACCGCTAAAGAGATAAGTGAAAGGTAAGAAAATGGTTTCTTATGCTACATTATTGTTTCCTAACAAACCTAACATTCTTTTTGTCTGCAAATTTGAGAGCTTTGTTTACTAAATTGTCTTAAATTGAGTTACTGCTTTATCTTGATTGATTAAATAAGATATTGAAGATAAATTCACAGTAGATGTAGATATATACTGAGATATACTGAGTAGATGTAGATATATACTGAGATAAACTGAGTAGATGTAGATATATACTGAGATATACTGAGTATATGTAGATATATACTGAGATATACTGAGTAGATGTAGATATATACTGAGATACACTGAGTAGATGTAGATATATACTGAGATATACTGAGTAGATGTAGATATATACTGAGATAAACTGAGTAGATGTAGATATATACTGAGATATACTGAGTAGATGTAGATATATACTGAGATATACTGAGTAGATGTAGATATATACTGAGATAAACTGAGTAGATGTAGATATATACTGAGATAAACTGAGTAGATGTAGATATATACTGAGATATACTGAGTAGATGTAGATATATACTGAGATAAACTGAGTAGATGTAGATATATACTGAGATAAACTGAGTAGATGTAGATATATACTGAGATATACTGTGTAGATGTAGATATATACTGAGATAAACTGAGTAGATGTAGATATATACTGAGATATACTGAGTAGATGTAGATATATACTGAGATAAACTGAGTAGATGTAGATATATACTGAGATATACTGAGTAGATGTAGATATATACTGAGATATACTGAGTAGATGTAGATATATACTGAGATATACTGAGTAGATGTAGATATATACTGAGATATACTGAGTAGATGTAGATATATACTGAGCTACACTGAGTAGATGTAGATATATGAGTAGATGTAGATATATACTGAGATATACTGAGTAGATGTAGATATATACTGAGATATACTGAGTAGATGTAGATATATACTGAGATATACTGAGTAGATGTAGATATATACATATATAAACTGAGTAGATGTAGATATATACTGAGATATACTGAGTAGATGTAGATATATACTGAGATATACTGAGTAGATGTAGATATATACATATATAAACTGAGTAGATGTAGATATATACTGAGATATACTGAGTAGATGTAGATATATACTGAGATATACTGAGTAGTGTAGATATATACTGAGATATACTGAGTAGATGTAGATATATACTGAGATAAACTGAGTAGATGTAGATATATACTGAGATATACTGAGTAGATGTAGATATATACTGAGATATACTGAGTAGATGTAGATATATAATGAGATATACTGAGTAGATGTAGATATATACTGAGATATACTGAGTAGATGTAGATATATACTGAGATATACTGAGTAGATGTAGATATATACTGAGATATACTAATTAGATGTAGATATATACTGAGATATACTGAGTAGATGTAGATATATACTGAGATATACTGAGTAGATGTAGATATATACTGAGATATACTGAGTAGATGTAGATATATAATGAGATATACTGAGTAGATGTAGATATATACTGAGATATACTGAGTAGATGTAGATATATACTGAGATATACTGAGTAGATGTAGATATATACTGAGATATACTGAGTAGATGTAGATATATACTGAGATATACTGAGTAGATGTAGATATATACATATATAAACTGAGTAGATGTAGATATATACTGAGATATACTGAGTAGATGTAGATATATACTGAGATATACTGAGTAGATGTAGTTATATACATATATAAACTGAGTAGATGTAGATATATACTGAGATATACTGAGTAGATGTAGATATATACTGAGATATACTGAGTAGATGTAGATATATACTGAGATACACTGAGAAGATGTAGATATATACTGAGATATACTGAGTATATGTAGATATATACTGAGATATACTGAGTAGATGTAGATATATACTGAGTAGATGTAGATATATACTGAGATATACTGAGTAGATGTAGATATATACTGAGATATACTGAGTAGATGTAGATATATACTGAGATATACTGAGTAGATGTAGATATATACTGAGATATACTGAGTAGATGTAGATATATACATATATAAACTGAGTAGATGTAGATTTATACTGAGATATACTGAGTAGATGTAGATATATACTGAGATATATTGAGTAGATGTAGATATATACTGAGATACACTGAGTAGATGTAGATATATACTGAGATACACTGAGTAGATGTAGATATATACTGAGATATACTGAGTAGATGTAGATATATACTGAGATATACTGAGTAGATGTAGATATATACTGAGATATACTGAGTAGATGTAGATATATACTGAGATATACTGAGTAGATGTAGATATATACTGAGATATACTGAGTAGATGTAGATATATACTGAGATATACTGAGTAGATGTAGATATATACTGAGATATACTGAGTAGATGTAGATATATACTGAGATATACTGAGTAGATGTAGATATATACTGAGATATACTGAGTAGATGTAGATATATACTGAGATATACTGAGTAGATGTAGATATATACTGAGATATACTGAGTAGATGTAGATATATACTGAGATATACTCAGTAGATGTAGATATATACATATATAAACTGAGTAGATGTAGATATATACTGAGATATACTGAGTAGATGTAGATATATACTGAGATATACTGAGTAGATGTAGATATATACTGAGATACACTGAGTAGATGTAGATATATACTGAGATATACTGAGTAGATGTAGATATATACTGAGATATACTGAGTAGATGTAGATATATACTGAGATAAACTGAGTAGATGTAGATATATACTGAGATATACTGAGTAGATGTAGATATATACATATATAAACTGAGTAGATGTAGATATATACTGAGATATACTGAGTAGATGTAGATATATACTGAGATATACTGAGTAGTGTAGATATATACTGAGATATACTGAGTAGATGTAGATATATACTGAGATAAACTGAGTAGATGTAGATATATACTGAGATATACTGAGTAGATGTAGATATATACTGAGATATACTGAGTAGATGTAGATATATACTGAGATATACTGAGTAGATGTAGATATATACTGAGATACACTGAGTAGATGTAGATATATACTGAGATACACTGAGTAGATGTAGATATATACTGAGATATACTGAGTAGATGTAGATATATATTGAGATATACTGAGTAGATGTAGATATATGCTGAGATATACTGAGTAGATGTAGATATATACTGAGATATACTGAGTAGATGTAGATATATACTGAGATATACTAATTAGATGTAGATATATACTGAGATATACTGAGTAGATGTAGATATATACTGAGATATACTGAGTAGATGTAGATATATACTGAGATATACTGAGTAGATGTAGATATATAATGAGATATACTGAGTAGATGTAGATATATAATGAGATATACTGAGTAGATGTAGATATATACTGAGATATACTGAGTAGATGTAGATATATACTGAGATATACTGAGTAGATGTAGATATATACTGAGATATACTGAGTAGATGTAGATATATACTGAGATATACTGAGTAGATGTAGATATATACATATATAAACTGAGTAGATGTAGATATATACTGAGATATACTGAGTAGATGTAGATATATATTGAGATATACTGAGTAGATGTAGATATATACTGAGATATACTGAGTAGATGTAGATATATACTGAGATATACTGAGTAGATGTAGATATATACTGAGATATACTGAGTAGATGTAGATATATACTGAGATACACTGAGTAGATGTAGATATATACTGAGATATACTGAGTATATGTAGATATATACTGAGATATACTGAGTAGATGTAGATATATACTGAGTAGATGTAGATATATACTGAGATATACTGAGTAGATGTAGATATATACTGAGATATACTGAGTAGATGTAGATATATACTGAGATATACTGAGTAGATGTAGATATATACTGAGATATACTGAGTAGATGTAGATATATACATATATAAACTGAGTAGATGTAGATATATACTGAGATATACTGAGTAGATGTAGATATATACTGAGATACACTGAGTAGATGTAGATATATACTGAGATACACTGAGTAGATGTAGATATATACTGAGATATACTGAGTAGATGTAGATATATACTGAGATATACTGAGTAGATGTAGATATATACTGAGATATACTGAGTAGATGTAGATATATACTGAGATATACTGAGTAGATGTAGATATATACTGAGATATACTCAGTAGATGTAGATATATACATATATAAACTGAGTAGATGTAGATATATACTGAGATACACTGAGTAGATGTAGATATATACTGAGATATACTGAGTATATGTAGATATATACTGAGATATACTGAGTAGATGTAGATATATACTGAGTAGATGTAGATATATACTGAGATATACTGAGTAGATGTAGATATATACTGAGATATACTGAGTAGATGTAGATATATACTGAGATATACTGAGTAGATGTAGATATATACTGAGATAATACTGAGTTAGATGTAGATATATACTGAGATATACTGAGTAGATGTAGATATATACCTGAGATATACTGAGTATGATGTACGATATATACTGAGAATAACTGAGTAGATGTAGATATATACTGAGATATACTGAAGTAGATGTAGATATATACAGAGATACACTGAGTAGATGTAGATATATACTAGATAATACTGAGTAGATGTAGATATATACTGAGATATACTGAGTAGATGTAGATATATACTGAGATATACTGAGTAGATGTAGATATATACTGAGATAATACTGAGTAGATGTAGATATATACTGATATATACTTAGTAGATGTAGATATATACTGAGATATACTGAGTAGATGTAGATATATACTGATATAACTGAGTAGATGTAGATATATACTGAGATATACTGAGTAGATGTAGATATATAATGAGATATACTGAAGTAGATGTAGATATATAGATGGATAAACTGAGTAGATGTAGATATATACTGAGATATACTGAGTAGATGTAGATATATACTGAGATATACTGAGTAGATGTAGATATATACTGAGATATACTGAGTAGATGTAGATATATACTGAGATATACTGAGTAGATGTAGATATATACATATATAAACTGAGTAGATGTAGATTTATACTGAGATATACTGAGTAGATGTAGATATATACTGAGATATACTGAGTAGATGTAGATATATACTGAGATACACTGAGTAGATGTAGATATATACTGAGATACACTGAGTAGATGTAGATATATACTGAGATATACTGAGTAGAATGTAGATATATACTGAGATATACTGAGTAGATGTAGATATATACTGAGATATACTGAGTAGATGTAGATATATACTGAGATATACTGAGTAGATGTAGATATATACTGAGATATACTGAGTAGATGTAGATATATACTGAGATATACTGAGTAGATGTAGATATATACTGAGATATACTGAGTAGATGTAGATATATACTGAGATATACTGAGTAGATGTAGATATATACTGAGATATACTGAGTAGATGTAGATATATACATATATAAACTGAGTAGATGTAGATATATACTGAGATATACTGAGTAGATGTAGATATATACTGAGATACACTGAGTAGATGTAGATATATACTGAGATACACTGAGTAGATGTAGATATATACTGAGATATACTGAGTAGATGTAGATATATACTGAGATATACTGAGTAGATGTAGATATATACTGAGATATACTGAGTAGATGTAGATATATACTGAGATATACTGAGTAGATGTAGATATATACTGAGATATACTCAGTAGATGTAGATATATACATATATAAACTGAGTAGATGTAGATATATACTGAGATATACTGAGTAGATGTAGATATATACTGAGATATACTGAGTAGATGTAGATATATACTGAGATACACTGAGTAGATGTAGATATATACTGAGATATACTGAGTAGATGTAGATATATACTGAGATATACTGAGTAGATGTAGATATATACTGAGATAAACTGAGTAGATGTAGATATATACTGAGATATACTGAGTAGATGTAGATATATACATATATAAACTGAGTAGATGTAGATATATACTGAGATATACTGAGTAGATGTAGATATATACTGAGATATACTGAGTAGATGTAGATATATACTGAGATATACTGAGTAGATGTAGATATATACTGAGATACACTGAGTAGATGTAGATATATACTGAGATACACTGAGTAGATGTAGATATATACTGAGATATACTGAGTAGATGTAGATATATACTGAGATATACTGAGTAGATGTAGATATATAGCTGAGATATACTGAGTAGATGTAGATATATACTGAGATATACTGAGTAGATGTAGATATATACTGAGATATACTGAGTAGATGTAGATATATACTGAGATATACTGAGTAGATGTAGATATATACTGAGATATACTGAGTAGATGTAGATATATACTGAGATATACTGAGTAGATGTAGATATATACTGAGATATACTGAGTAGATGTAGATATATACTGAGATATACTGAGTAGATGTAGATATATACTGAGATATACTGAGTAGATGTAGATATATACTGAGATATACTGAGTAGATGTAGATATATACTGAGATACACTGAGTAGATGTAGATATATACTGAGATATCACTGAGTAGATGTAGATATATACTGAGATATACTGAGTAGATGTAGATATATCTGAGATATACTGAGTAGATGTAGATATATACTGAGATATACTGAGTAGATGTAGATATATACTGAGATATACTGAGTAGATGTAGATATATACTGAGATATACTCGAGTAGATGTAGATATATACATGAGATAAACTGAGTAGATGTAGATATATACTGAGATATACTGAGTAATGTAGATATATACTGAGATATACTGAGTAGATGTAGATATATACTGAGATACTACTGAGTAGATGTAGATATATACTGAGATATACTGAGTAGATGTAGATATATACTGAGATATACTGAGTAGATGTAGATATATACTGAGATATACTGAGTAGATGTAGATATATACTGAGATATACTGATAGATGTAGATATATACATATATAAACTGAGTAGATGTAGATATATACTGAGATATACTGAGTAGATGTAGATATATACTGAGATATACTGAGTAGATGTAGATATATACTGAGATATACTGAGTAGATGTAGATATATACTGAGATACTACTGAGTAGATGTAGATATATACTGAGATATACTGAGTTGAGATAGACTGTAGATACTATTACAGAGATATACCTGAGTAGATGTAGATATATACTGAGATATACTGAGTAGATGTAGATATACTGAGATATACTGAGTAGATGTAGATATATACTGAGATATACTGAGTAGATGTAGATATATACTGAGATATACTGATTAGATGTAGATATATACTGAGATATACTGAGTAGATGTAGATATATACTGAGATATACTGAGTAGATGTAGATATATACTGAGATATACTGAGTAGATGTAGATATATACTGAGATATACTGAGTAGATGTAGATATATACTGAGATATACTGAGTAGATGTAGATATATACTGAGATATACTGAGTAGATGTAGATATATACATATATAAACTGAGTAGATGTAGATATATACTGAGATATACTGAGTAGATGTAGATATATACTGAGATACACTGAGTAGATGTAGATATATACTGAGATACACTGAGGAAGATGTAGATATATACTGAGATATAACTGAGTAGATGTAGATCTATACTGAGATATACTGAGTAGATGTAGAAATATACTGAGATATACTGAGTAGAATGTAGATACTATACTGAGATTATAACTGAGGTAGAATGTAAGATATATACTGGAATAAACACTGAGTAGATGTAAGATATATACATGAGTATAACCTGAGTAGATGTAGATATATACATGATATAAACTGAGTAGATGTAGATATATATCCTGAGTAGTATCCTGAGTAGATGTAGATATATACATATATACAACTAAGTAGATGTAGATATATACTGAGATATACTGCGTAGATGTAGATATATACTGAGATATACTGAGTAGATGTAGATATATACTGAGATATACTGAGTCAAGAAGTAAGATATATACATATATAACTGAGTAGATGTAGATATATACTGGAGTATATGAGTTGATGTAGATATACTGAGTATGAGTGATGTAGATAATACATATATAAACTGAGTAGAAGTTAGATATATATCAGAGATATACTGGAGGTAGATGTAGATATATACTGAGATATACTGAGTAGAATGTAGATATATACTGAGATACTACTGAGTAGATGTAGATTATATACTGTGATATCACTGAGTAGAGGTAGATATTATACATGAGATATACTGAGTAGATGTAGATATATACTGGAGGATATACTGAGTAAGATGTAGATAGATAGCTATATAAACTGAGGTATGAATGATAGATATTTACTTGAGATATACTGAGTAGATGTAGATATATACTGAGATATACTGAGTAGATGTAGATATATACTGAGATACACTGAGTAGATGTAGATATATACTGAGATATACTGAGTAGATGTAGATATATACTGAGATATACTGAGTAGTTGTAGATATATACTGAGATATACTGAGTAGATGTAGATATATACTGAGATAAACTGAGTAGATGTAGATATATACTGAGATATACTGAGTAGATGTAGATATATACTGAGATATACTGAGTAGATGTAGATATATACTGAGATATACTGAGTAGATGTAGATATATACTGAGATATACTGAGTAGATGTAGATATATACTGAGATATACTGAGTAGATGTAGATATATACTGAGATATACTGAGTAGATGTAGATATATACTGAGATATACTGAGTAGATGTAGATATATACTGAGATATACTGAGTAGATGTAGATATATACTGAGATATACTGAGTAGATGTAGATATATACTGAGATATACTGAGTAGATGTAGATATATACATATATAAACTGAGTAGATGTAGATATATACTGAGATATACTGAGTAGATGTAGATATATACTGAGATACACTGAGTAGATGTAGATATATACTGAGATACACTGAGTAGATGTAGATATATACTGAGATATACTGAGTAGATGTAGATATATACTGAGATATACTGAGTAGATGTAGATATATACTGAGATATACTGAGTAGATGTAGATATATACTGAGATATACTGAGTAGATGTAGATATATACTGAGATATACTCAGTAGATGTAGATATATACATATATAAACTGAGTAGATGTAGATATATACTGAGATATACTGAGTAGATGTAGATATATACTGAGATATACTGAGTAGATGTAGATATATACTGAGATACACTGAGTAGATGTAGATATATACTGAGATATACTGAGTAGATGTAGATATATACTGAGATATACTGAGTAGATGTAGATATATACTGAGATAAACTGAGTAGATGTAGATATATACTGAGATATACTGAGTAGATGTAGATATATACATATATAAACTGAGTAGATGTAGATATATACTGAGATATACTGAGTAGATGTAGATATATACTGAGATAAACTGAGTAGATGTAGATATATACTGAGATATACTGAGTAGATGTAGATATATACTGAGTATACCTGAGTAGATGTAGTTATATACTGAGATACACTGAGTAGATGTAGATATATACTGAGATATACTGAGTAGATGTAGATATATACTGAGATATACTGAGTAGATGTAGATATATACTGAGATATACTGAGTAGATGTAGATATATACTGAGATATACTGAGTAGATGTAGATATATACATATATAACTGAGTAGATGTAAGATATATACTGAGATATACTGAGTAGATGTAGATATATACTGAGATATACTGAGTAGATGTAGATATATACTGAGATATACTGAGTAGATGTAGATATATACTGAGATATACTGAGTAGATGTAGATATATAATGAGATATACTGAGTAGATGTAGATATATACTGAGATATACTGAGTAGATGTAGATATATACTGAGATATACTGAGTAGATGTAGATATATACTGAGATATACTGAGTAGATGTAGATATATACATATATAAACTGAGTAGATGTAGATATATACTGAGATATACTGAGTAGATGTAGATATATATTGAGATATACTGAGTAGATGTAGATATATACTGAGATATACTGAGTAGATGTAGATATATACTGAGATATACTGAGTAGATGTAGATATATACTGAGATATACTGAGTAGATGTAGATATATACTGAGATACACTGAGTAGATGTAGATATATACTGAGATATACTGAGTATATGTAGATATATACTGAGATATACTGAGTAGATGTAGATATATACTGAGTAGATGTAGATATATACTGAGATATACTGAGTAGATGTAGATATATACTGAGATATACTGAGTAGATGTAGATATATACTGAGATATACTGAGTAGATGTAGATATATACTGAGATATACTGAGTAGATGTAGATATATACTGAGATATACTGAGTAGATGTAGATATATACTGAGATAAACTGAGTAGATGTAGATATATACTGAGATATACTGAGTAGATGTAGATATATACTGAGATATACTGAGTAATGTAGATATATACTGAGATATACTGAGTAGATGTAGATATATACTGAGATATACTGAGTAGATGTAGATATATACTGAGATATACTGAGTAGATGTAGATATATACTGAGATATACTGAGTAGATGTAGATATATACTGAGATATACTGAGTAGATGTAGATATATACTGAGATATACTGAGTAGATGTAGATATATACTGAGATATACTGAGTAGATGTAGATATATACTGAGATATACTGAGTAGATGTAGATATATACTGAGATATACTGAGTAGATGTAGATATATACTGAGATATACTGAGTAGATGTAGATATATACTGAGATATACTGAGTAGATGTAGATATATACTGAGATATACTGAGTAGATGTAGATATATACTGAGATATACTGAGTAGATGTAGATATATACATATATAAACTGAGTAGATGTAGATATATACTGAGATATACTGAGTAGATGTAGATATATACTGAGATACACTGAGTAGATGTAGATATATACTGAGATACACTGAGTAGATGTAGATATATACTGAGATACACTGAGTAGATGTAGATATATACTGAGATATACTGAGTAGATGTAGATATATACTGAGATATACTGAGTAGATGTAGATATATACTGAGATATAATCAGTAGATGTAGATATATACATATATAAACTGAGTAGATGTAGATATATACTGAGATATACTGAGTAGATGTAGATATATACTGAGATATACTGAGTAGATGTAGATATATACTGAGTAGATGTAGATATATACTGAGATACACTGAGTAGATGTAGATATATACTGAGATATACTGAGTAGATGTAGATATATACTGAGATATACTGAGTAGATGTAGATATATACTGAGATATACTGAGTAGATGTAGATATATACTGAGATATACTGAGTAGATGTAGATATATACTGAGATATACGGAGTAGATGTAGATATATACTGAGATATACTGAGTAGATGTATGATATATACTGAGATATACTGAGTAGATGTAGATATATACTGAGATATACTGAGTAGTATGTAGATATATACTGAGATATACTGAGTAGATGTAGATATATACTGAGATATACTGAGTAGATGTAGATATATACTGAGATATACTGAGTTAGATGTAGATATATACTGAGATATACTGAGTAGATGTAGATATATACTGAGAAAGACTGAGTAGATGTAGATATATACTGAGATACACTGAGTAGATGTAGATATATACTGAGATACACTGAGTTAGATGTAGATATTACTGGAGATATACTGAGTAGATGTAATAGTATACTCGAGATATACTGAGTAGTATGTGATATTATACTGAGATATACTGAGTAGATGTAGATATATACTGGAGATATACTGAGTAGATGTAGATATATACTGAGTATACTGAGTAGATGTAGATATATACTGAGATTACTGAGTAGATGTAGATATATTACTGAGATATACTGATAGATGTAGATATATACTGAGATAAACTGAGTAGAGTAAGATATATACTGAGATATACTGAGTAGATGTAGATATATACTGAGATACACTGAGTAGATGTAGATATATACTGAGATATACTGAGTAGATGTAGATATATACTGAGAGTATACTGAGTAGATGTAGATATATACTGAGATATACTGAGTAGATGTAGATATATACTGAGATATACTGAGTAGATTAGATATATACTGAGATATACTGAGTAGATGTAGATATATACTGAGATATACTCATTAGATGTAGATATATACTGAGATATAACTGAGTAGATGTAGATATATACTGAGATATACTGAGTAGATGTAGATATATACTGAGATACACTGAGTAGATGTAGATATATACTGAGATATACTGAGTAGATGTAGATAATACTGAGATATACTGAGTAGATGTAGATATATACTGAGATATACTGAGTAGATGTAGATATACTGAGATAATACTGAGTAGATGTAGATATATACTGAGATATACTGAGTAGATGTAGATATATACTGAGATATACTGAGTAGATGTAGATATATACTGAGATATACTGAGTAGATGTAGATATATACTGAGATATACTGAGTAGATGTAGATATATACTGAGATATACTGAGTAGATGTAGATATATACTGAGATATACTGAGTAGATGTAGATATATACTGAGATATACTGAGTAGATGTAGATATATACTGAGATATACTGAGTAGATGTAGATATATACTGAGATATACTGAGTAGATGTAGATATATACTGAGATATACTGAGTAGATGTAGATATATACTGAGATATACTGAGTAGATGTAGATATATACTGAGATATACTGAGTAGATGTAGATATATACTGAGATATACTGAGTAGATGTAGATATATACTGAGATATACTGAGTAGATGTAGATATATACTGAGCTACACTGAGTAGATGTAGATATATACTGAGATATACTGAGTAGATGTAGATATATACTGAGATATACTGAGTAGATGTAGATATATACTGAGATATACTGAGTAGATGTAGATATATACTGAGATATACTGAGTAGATGTAGATATATACTGAGATATACTGAGTAGATGTAGATATATACTGAGATATACTGAGTAGATGTAGATATATACTGAGATATACTGAGTAGATGTAGATATATACTGAGATATACTGAGTAGATGTAGATATATACTGAGATATACTGAGTAGATGTAGATATATACTGAGATATACTGAGTAGATGTAGATATATACTGAGATAAACTGAGTAGATGTAGATATATACTGAGATATACTGAGTAGATGTAGATATATACTGAGATATACTGAGTAGATGTAGATATATACTGAGATATACTGAGTAGATGTAGATATATACTGAGTAGATGTAGATATATACGAGATATAACTGAGTAGATGTAGATATATACTGAGATATACTGAGTAGATGTAGATATATACTGAGATATACTGAGTAGATGTAGATATATACTGAGATATACTGAGTAGATGTAGATATATACTGAGATACACTGAGTAGATGTAGATATATACTGAGATACACTGAGTAGATGTAGATATATACTGAGATATACTGAGTAGATGTAGATATATACTGAGATATACTGAGTAGTTGTAGATATATACTGAGATATACTGAGTAGATGTAGATATATACTGAGATAAACTGAGTAGATGTAGATATATACTGAGATATACTGAGTAGATGTAGATATATACTGAGATATACTGAGTAGATGTAGATAGATACTGAGATATACTGAGTAGATGTAGATATATACTGAGATATACTGAGTAGATGTAGATATACTGAGATATACTGAGTAGATGTAGATATATACTGAGATATACTGAGTAGATGTAGATATATACTGAGATATACTGAGTGGATGTAGATATATACATATATAAACTGAGTAGATGTAGATATATACTGAGATATACTGAGTAGATGTAGATGTATACTGAGATACACTGAGTAGATGTAGATATATACATATATAAACTGAGTAGATGTAGATATATACTGAGATATACTGAGTAGATGTAGATGTATACTGAGATACACTGAGTAGATGTAGATATATACATATATAAACTGAGTAGATGTAGATATATACTGAGTAGATGTAGATATATACTGAGATATACTGAGTAGATGTAGATATATACATATATAAACTGAGTAGATGTAGATATATACTGAGTAGATGTAGATATATACTGAGATATACTGAGTAGATGTAGATATATACTGAGATATACTGAGTAGATGTAGATATATACTGAGATATACTGAGTGGATGTAGATATATACATATATAAACTGAGTAGATGTAGATATATACTGAGATATACTGAGTAGATTTAGATATATACTGAGATATACTGAGTAGATGTAGATATATACTGAGATATACTGAGTAGATGTAGATATATACTGAGATAAACTGAGTAGATGTACATATATACTGAGATATACTGAGTAGATGTAGATATATACTGAGATATACTGAGTAGATGTAGATATATACTGAGATAAAATGAGTAGATATATACTGAGATATACTGAGTAGATGTAGATATATACATATATAAACTGAGTAGATGTAGATATATACTGAGATATACTGAGTAGATGTAGATATATACTGAGATATACTGAGTAGATGTAGATATATACTGAGATATACTGAGTAGATGTAGATATATACATATATAAACTGAGTAGATGTAGATATATACTGAGATATACTGAGTAGATGTAGATATATACTGAGATATACTGAGTAGATGTAGATATATACTGAGATATACTGAGTAGATGTAGATATATACTGAGATATACTGAGTAGATGTAGATATATACTGAGATATACTGAGTAGATGTAGATATATACTGAGATATACTGAGTAGATGTAGATATATACTGAGATATACTGAGTAGATGTAGATATATACATATATAAACTGAGTAGATGTAGATATATACTGAGATATACTGAGTAGATGTAGATATATACTGAGATATACTGAGTAGATGTAGATATATACTGAGATACACTGAGTAGATGTAGATATATACTGAGATATACTGAGTAGATGTAGATATATACTGAGATATACTGAGTAGATGTAGATATATACTGAGATATACTGAGTAGATGTAGATATATACTGAGATATACTGAGTAGATGTAGATATATACTGAGATATACTGAGTAGATGTAGATATATACTGAGATATACTGAGTAGATGTAGATATATACTGAGATATACTGAGTAGATGTAGATATATAATGAGATATACTGAGTAGATGTAGATATATACTGAGATATACTGAGTAGATGTAGATATATACTGAGCTACACTGAGTAGATGTAGATATATACTGAGATATACTGAGTAGATGTAGATATATACTGAGATATACTGAGTAGATGTAGATATATACTGAGATATACTGAGTAGATGTAGATATATACTGAGATATACTGAGTAGATGTAGATATATACTGAGATATACTGAGTAGATGTAGATATATACTGAGATATACTGAGTAGATGTAGATATATACTGAGATATACTGAGTAGATGTAGATATATACTGAGATATACTGAGTAGATGTAGATATATACTGAGATATACTGAGTAGATGTAGATATATACTGAGATAAACTGAGTAGATGTAGATATATACTGAGATATACTGAGTAGATGTAGATATATACTGAGATATACTGAGTAGATGTAGATATATACTGAGTAGATGTAGATATATACATATATAAACTGAGTAGATGTAGATATATACTGAGATATACTGAGTAGATGTAGATATATACTGAGATATACTGAGTAGATGTAGATATATACTGAGATATACTGAGTAGATGTAGATATATACTGAGATATACTGAGTAGATGTAGATATACTGAGATATACTGAGTAGATGTAGATATATACTGAGATACCACTGAGTAGATGTAGATATATAACTGAGATATACTGAGTAGATGTAGATATATACTGAGATATACTGAGTAGATGTAGATATATACTGAGATATACTGAGTAGATGTAGATATATACTGAGATATACTGAGTAGATGTAGATATATACCTGAGATATCTACTGATGATAGGAATGTAGATATATACTGAGATATACTTGAGTAGATGTAGATATATAATGAGCTACTACTGAGTAGAATGTAGATATATACTGAGATATACTGATTAGATGTAGATATATACTGAGACATACCTAGAGTAGATGTAGGATATATACTGAGCTACTCTGAGTAGATGTAGATATATACTGAGATATAACTGAGTAGATGTAGATATATACTGTGAAGTATACTGAGTAAGATGTAGATATATACTGAGATATACTGAGTAGATGTAGATATATACTGAGATATACTGAGTAGATGTAGATATATACTGAGATATACTGAGTAGATGTAGATATATACTGAGATATACTGAGTAGATGTAGATATATACTGAGATATACTGAGTAGATGTAGATATATACTGAGATATACTGAGTAGATGTAGATATATACTGAGATATACTGAGTAGATGTAGATATATACTGAGATATACTGAGTAGATGTAGATATATACTGAGATAAACTGAGTAGATGTAGATATATACTGAGATATACTGAGTAGATGTAGATATATACTGAGATATACTGAGTAGATGTAGATATATACTGAGTAGATGTAGATATATACATATATAAACTGAGTAGATGTAGATATATACTGAGATATACTGAGTAGATGTAGATATATACTGAGATATACTGAGTAGATGTAGATATATACTGAGATATACTGAGTAGATGTAGATATATACTGAGATACACTGAGTAGATGTAGATATATACTGAGATACACTGAGTAGATGTAGATATATACTGAGATATACTGAGTAGATGTAGATATATACTGAGATATACTGAGTAGTTGTAGATATATACTGAGATATATTGAGTAGATGTAGATATATACTGAGATAAACTGATGTAGATGGATTATATTACTGAGATATACTGAGTAGATGTAGATATATACTCGAGATATACTGAGTAGATGTAGATATATACTGGAGAAATAACTGAGTAGATGTAGAAATATACTGAGATATACTGAGTAGATGTAGATATACTGAGAATATACTGAGTAGATGTAGATATATACTGAGATATACTGAGTAGATGTAGATATATTCTGAGATATACTGAGTGGATGTCGATATATACATATAATAAACTGAGTAGATGTAGATATATACTGAGATATACTGAGTAGATGTAGATGTATACTGAGATACACTGAGTAGATGTAGATATATACATATATAAACTGAGTAGATGTAGATATATACTGAGATATACTGAGTAGATGTAGATGTATACTGAGATACACTGAGTAGATGTAGATATATACATATATAAACTGAGTAGATGTAGATATATACTGAGTAGATGTAGATATACTGAGATATACTGAGTAGATGTAGATATATACTGAGATATACTGAGTAGATGTAAGATATATACTGAGATATACTGAGTGGATGTAGATATATACATATATAAACTGAGTAGATTAGATATATACTGAGATATACTGAGTAGATTTAGATATATACTGAGATATACTGAGTAGATGTAGATATATACTGAGATATACTGAGTAATTGTAGATATATACTGAGATAAACTGAGTAGATGTACATATATACTGAGATATACTGAGTAGATGTAGATATATACTGAGATAAACTGCGTAGATGTAGATATATACTGAGATATACTGAGTAGATGTAGATATATACTGAGATATACTGAGTAGATGTAGAATATATACTGAGATATACTGAGTAGATGTAGATATATACAGAGATATACTGGAGTAGATTTGGGATATATACTGAGATATACTGAGGTAGATGTAGATATATACTGAGATAAACAGAGGTAGATGTACATATATACTGAGATATACTGAGTAGATGTAGATATATACTGAGGATAAACTGAGTAGGATGTAGAGATATACTGAGATATACTGAGTAGATGTAGATATATACTGAGATATATCTGAGTAGATGTAGATTATTACTGAGATATACTGAGTAGATGTATGATATATACGAGATACACTGAGTAGATGTAGATATTAAACTAGATATACTGAGTAGATTGTAGATATATACTGAGATATGACTGAGTAGATGTAGATATATACTGAATATACTGAGGTAGATGTAGATATATACTGAGATATACTGTAGGTAGATGTAGATATATACTGGAGATATACTGAGTAGATGTAGATATATACTGAGATATACGGAGTAGATGGGTAGATATATACTGAGATATACGGAGTAGGATGTAGAATATACTGAGATATACTGAGTAATGTAGAGTATATACTGAGATATACTGAGTAGATGTAGATATATACGGAGATATACTGAGTAGATGTAGATATATACGGAGATATACTGAGTAGATGTAGATATATACTGAGATATACTGAGTAGATGTAGATATATACTGAGATATACGGAGTAGATGTAGATATATACTGAGATATACTGAGTAGATTGTAGATTATATACTAGGAGATATACTGAGTAGATGTAGATATATACTGAGATATACTGAGTAGATGTAGATATATACTGAGATATACTGAGTAGATGTAGATATATACTGAGATATACTGAGTAGATGTAGATATATACTGAGATATACTGAGTAGATGTAGATATATACTGAGATATACTGAGTAGATGTAGATATATACTGAGAAAAACTGAGTAGATGTAGATATATACTGAGATACACTGAGTAGATGTAGATATATACTGAGATATACTGAGTAGATGTAGATATATACTGAGATATACTGAGTAGATGTAGATATATACTGAGATATACTGAGTAGATGTAGATATATACTGAGATATACTGAGTAGATGTAGATATATACTGAGATATACTGAGTAGATGTAGATATATACTGAGATATACTGAGTAGATGTAGATATATACTGAGATATACGGAGTAGATGTAGATATATACTGAGATATACGAAGTAGATGTAGATATATACTGAGATATACTGAGTAGATGTAGATATATACTGAGATATACTGAGTAGATGTAGATATATACGGAGATATACTGAGTAGATGTAGATATATACGGAGATATACTGAGTAGATGTAGATATATACGGAGATATACTGAGTAGATGTAGATATATACTGAGATATACTGAGTAGATGTAGATATATACTGAGATATACTGAGTAGATGTAGATATATACTGAGATATACTGAGTAGATGTAGATATTTACTGAGATATACTGAGTAGATGTAGATATATACTGAGATACACTGAGTAGATGTAGATATATACTGAGATATACTGAGTAGATGTAGATATATACTGAGATATACTGAGTAGATGTAGATATATACTGAGATATACTGAGTAGATGTAGATATATACTGAGATATACGGAGTAGATGTAGATATATACTGAGATATACTGAGTAGATGTAGATATATACTGAGATATACTGAGTAGATGTAGATATATACTGAGATATACTGAGTAGATGTAGATATATACGGAGATATACTGAGTAGATGTAGATATATACTGAGATATACTGAGTAGATGTAGATATATACTGAGATATACGGAGTAGATGTAGATATATACTGAGATATACTGAGTAGATGTAGATATATACTGAGATATACGGAGTAGATGTAGATATATACTGAGATATACGGAGTAGATGTAGATATATACTGAGATATACTGAGTAGATGTAGATATATACTGAGATATACGGAGTAGATGTAGATATATACTGAGATATACTGAGTAGATATAGATATATACTGAGATATACTGAGTAGATGTAGATATATACTGAGATATACTGAGTAGATGTAGATATATACGGAGATATACTGAGTAGATGTAGATATATACTGAGATATACTGAGTAGATGTAGATATATACTGAGATTAATTTGCCTTAACTACAGGGACTAAAACATTAGCTGTAAACGGATGTCTTTGTATTGCAGAAAATAACCTACAACTAATGATACTACACATTTCATTTAAATTATGATTTTAGGGTTTCTTTTGGTGAATCTGTGGCAATGAGATTTTTGGTTGTTCATTAACTCATGTTAAGGTGATGCTCTTACATTATTTTTATTTTTTTTAGGAATTATGTTAAATAAATGACATGCTCTATCTGAATCGTGCATTTTTTTTTAACGTCTGTTTTTTTTCACTAAAGGTCACGTTTTTACCTTATTTTACTTTATTTCTAATAAAAGCTATGCTTAAAGAGTATTCCACTGTGTCAATAAATATCCTTTTCTGAAAAAAATTGTGTCCGGGCAGTGCTATTATATTTGTATAAAAATGCAGCATTTTATCCCTTTCTTGTGCCTCTAATAATTTTATTGGGATTAGTTTTTATCCCCCTTCCAGGCACTGAGACTTCATGGACTCAATTGAATGTTCTTTATTAATAGGTTTGACAGTGCAATGAATGACCTCCTTTAGCTTGCTATATCTGTATGTGAGCCACAAATTCAAGCTTCTACTGTCATTCACAGTTTAAAATTGCTTTAATAGACCTTTTGCCTTTTTTCATTTTGTCCCTGTATTTAGACATACTGCAAAACGCTACACTAAAAATGCAGGATTTAACAACCCATAATTTGTTGTCTGGGAAAGGAATTTAAGTGTCACAGCATGGACATAACTTGATTGTTAGGAATAAATAGCAGGCTAGCGTTAATTACAGTGGCAGAATGCAAGCTCACATTTATAGCAATCACAAAGTAGTAGATGTTTGCTGCATTGTCAGAAGGGTTGAGAAATTTAATTAAAAGCCAGTAAAGTATACGCTGAGAATTTTTTAACACTTTTTTATGAGAAAGAATGGCTGCTTTGGGTACCATAGAATGATGGAACACAATCTTTATCATCTAAACCTATGCTCAAGTGTTCTTGTGATAACTTACAGAGCCTACCAAAATGAGCATGAAGCAATAAACTGAGAGCTGCAGAGTTTAATTTCCCAGCAGTAACCCTATAATAATAATTATATGGTACAATCTGTATCCTGTGCCCTAGTTCACATGCATAAAAATGTGGAATCAGAATTATCCAATATTATTTTAACATTAAAATGATGTATGGACTAATATTGCAGCTGTAAAAAGAGTGATCTAGTTAAAGGGACATAAAAGTCAAAATTAAAGGGACATAAAACCCAAAAATTTCTTTCATGATTCAGATAACTTCTATTATCAAATGTGCTTTGTTCTCATGTTTTTCTTTGTTAAAGAGATCTCGACAGGTAGGGTGCACATGTCTGGAGTCCTATATAACAGGAAATAGGGCTGCCATCTAGTGCTCTTGCTAATGTATAATGTTTTTGCAAAACTGCTGTCATATATTGCTGCTGAAACATACACACTCTTGAACTTACCTTCCTGCTTTTCAACAAAGGATAACAGGAAAACAAAGAAACGTTGATAACATTGGAAAGTTGTTTAAAATTGTATGTTTTATATGAATTATGAAAGAATAATTTGGGGTTTTATGTCTCTTTAAACTTCCAAGATTCAGATAGAACATGACATTGTTGGACACTTTTAAATTCACTTTTGTTATCATATGTAATTTGTTCTCTTTGTATCCTTTATTGAACAGTATACGTACATATTCACAGCAGCGACAATGTACTATTGGGAGCCAGCTGGCAATTGGTGGTTGGTTACACACATTTGTCTCTTTTCATTGGCGCACCAGATGTGATAGCTCTCAGTAGTACATTGCTGCTCAGGAGCTGACTTTTAACTATACGTTAATCTCTCTTTTGGGGGGGTGAACATTTTGGGGGTGAACACAGTTATATGCAAGCAATTGTTCAATTTTGTGCCAGCAAATGATGTAATTTGCTTTTGCACTGTTATTTCCATTTAATTACATAACAAGACCTGCACCAAGACAGCATGCATCCACCAAATCATTATGATATGCATTTCTTTCTAATCCACAAAAATCCTTCATTGTGGGAATTCACTTCCTGGCCATCAGGAGGAGGCAAAGACGCCCCACAACAAAGCTTTAAGTATCCCTCTTACTTCCCTCTCTCTCACAGTAGTTATTTGCCTTATCAAGGAGAGGGCAAGAATAGAGGTGTGAAGAAGATTTGGTAGCATTTTTCCTTTAAAGAGAGTGATTTAGGACGGTACTGCCTGTGTTTGATAATGCTTCTCCTGGGAGTAATTATCATAGGCTAACCACTGGTGTAGTTGGGAAGTTCCTAAGCCTCCTCCTTTTGGCCAGGTATGTGTACCCCCTGTGCTAGTAACACAAAGGGATTTTATGTCTGCAGTGGTTTTCTTTTTTTATATGTGCATTGCTCTGAGGGGTATAGGGTTACTATGGGACTTAGTTGGTACCCCCGAGCCACTGGACACTATGGTATTTAGTAAGTACCTCCTGTTGAGCCACTAAGTAGTTTCAGAGCCCCATTGTATTTTGTTATACTGGGCAGTAGTTTGTGCATAGGGTGGTTTGTGCACACAAGTGTCAGCTAGGGTGATTACGGGCAGCTAGACCATAATACATAGCCTCCTTGGCTATAGCTAGAGGCTTGATGTCACGCTTCATTTGTGCTTACATTTTCTTTTACACCTTTTTTAGGTGTATGGCTCCTTTAAAGGGATATGAAACCCAAACTTGTTCTTTCATGATTTAGATACAGCATGTGATTTTAATCAACCTTCTAATTTACTATTATTAGTTTTTCATCAATTTCTTGGTATCTTTTGTTGAAAGCCAGGGGCGTAAGAGGCGGCCCATGTCTGGAGCACTATATGGCAGCAGTTTTACAAGAATGTTATCCATTTGCAAGAGCACTAGATGGCAGCATTATTTCCTGATGCGTAGTGCTCCAGATGCCTACCTAGATACCTCTTCAACACAGAATATCATAAGAATGAAGCAAATTTGCTAATGGAAGTTAATTGGAAACTTTTTTTAAATTGTATTCTCTGTCTGAATCACAGAAGAACATTTTTGGGTTTCATAGCCCTTTAACCCTTTCCGGTCATATGTCGGAATTTTACCGATTGCGGTACAATGTCGGATACATTCCGACATGAGTTTCTCCCAACAAGACAGCTGCCCAGCCACTGCGCATGGGCACAGAAAAAAGGTGGAGCCTTCAATGATCACAGAGATCACAGAGACGCGCCCCCACTCATGCAGCGCAGCCTGGCACACTGGTCCACCGTAACCCCACTGACGCTATCTCCTCCCACTGAAACCACACACAGCGATCTCCGGGCTACACCACAAAGATGCAATCTCCTCACAAACACCACACTCGCACCCATGTGATCCCACACACACAGCACCCCACAGCGGCCACCCCCACACACACAGCAATGCCAACTCCCCCCACACCCACAGCATCCATAGCGATGCTATATATGTATAGGGTGCTGTGTGTGCAGTGGGGGATCACCTCTGTAAAGGGTGATGTGTGTGCAGAAGGGGATCACATTTCTATACGGTGCTGAGTACAAGGGGAGGTGCGTTAAATAAGACCTGCTGGCGCATTACAGGGAGTGCAGAATTATTAGGCAAGTTCTATTTTTGAGGATTAATTTTATTATTGAACAACAACCATGTTCTCAATGAACCCAAAAAACTCATTAATATCAAAGCTGAATAGTTTTGGAAGTAGTTTTTAGTTTGTTTTTAGTTATAGCTATTTTAGAGGGATATCTGTGTGTGCAGGTGACTATTACTGTGCATAATTATTAGGCAACTTAACAAAAAACAAATATATACCCATTTCAATTATTTATTTTTACCAGTGAAACCAATATAACATCTCAACATTCACAAATATACATTTCTGACATTCAAAAACAAAACAAAAACAAATCAGTGACCAATATAGCCACCTTTCTTTGCAAGGACACTCAAAAGCCTGCCATCCATGGATTCTGTCAGTGTTTTGATCTGTTCACCATCAACATTGTGTGCAGCAGCAACCACAGCCTCCCAGACACTGTTCAGAGAGGGTGTACTGTTTTCCCTCCTTGTAAATCTCACATTTGATGATGGACCACAGGTTCTCAATGGGGTTCAGATCAGGTGAACAAGGAGGCCATGTCATTAGATTTTCTTCTTTTATACCCTTTCTTGCCAGCCACGCTGTGGAGTACTTGGACGCGTGTGATGGGAGCATTGTCCTGCATGAAAATCATGTTTTTCTTGAAGGATGCAGACTTCTTCCTGTACCACTGCTTGAAGAAGGTGTCTTCCAGAAACTGGCAGGTAGGACTGGGAGTTGAGCTTGACTCCATCCTCAACCCGAAAAGGCCCCACAAGCTCATCTTTGATGATACCAGCCCAAACCAGTACTCCACCTTGCTGGCGTCTGAGTCGGACTGGAGCTCTCTGCCCTTTACCAATCCAGCCACGGGCCCATCCATCTGGCCCATCAAGACTCACTCTCATTTCATCAGGCCATAAAACCTTAGAAAAATCAGTCTTGAGATATTTCTTGGCCCAGTCTTGACGTTTCAGCTTGTGTGTCTTGTTCAGTGGTGGTCGTCTTTCAGCCTTTCTTACCTTGGCCATGTCTCTGAGTATTGCACACCATTGTGCTTTTGGCACTCCAGTGATGTTGCAGCTCTGAAATATGGCCAAACTGGTGGCAAGTGGCATCTTGGCAGCTGCACGCTTGACTTTTCTCAGTTCATGGGCAGTTATTTTGCGCCTTGGTTTTTCCACACGCTTCTTGCGACCCTGTTGACTATTTTGAATGAAACGCTTGATTGTTCGATGATCACGCTTCAGAAGCTTTGCAATTTTAAGAGTGCTGCATCCCTCTGCAAGATATCTCACTATTTTTTACTTTTCTGAGCCTGTCAAGTCCTTCTTTTGACCCATTTTGCCAAAGGAAAGGAAGTTGCCTAATAATTATGCACACCTGATATAGGGTGTTGATGTCATTAGACCACACCCCTTCTCATTACAGAGATGCACATCACCTAATATGCTTAATTGGTAGTAGGCTTTCGAGCCTATACAGCTTGGAGTAAGACAACATGCATAAAGAGGATGATGTGGTCAAAATACTCATTTGCCTAATAATTCTGCACTCCTTGTATGTCAAAATTAATAGGACTGGAAAGGTTTAAGATTTGCTGGAGTGGCGGCTTTCACTTCCCTCAGTGCTCCAGTGACAGTGTCAGCTTCGGAAGCGCTGAGGCAACAGCATTTGTACGGAGAGCAGTGGAGAGGTTTAGATCTCTCCTTTCCTGTGGCTAGGGTAGAGTTAAGATGTTTCCGCTCCCTTGCACTATCAGCTCAGCGTCGCTCAGAATGACTGCAATATCCCCACCGCTTGCTACACAGACCCTTGCTGGACTTTAGGAGGGGGTAAAGACCCTCAGACCAGAGCAAAGGGGGGCTGTTATATACTTTTACTGCATGTTTAGTTAGTCTAGCTCAGGTGTGACAAATTTTTTGAGACATTGATTTTATCAGTAGTTTTTTTCCTTCATATAGTAGTAGTTTTTCCCCTTATATAGCAGTGTGCTACATACGTCTCTTGTTTGGGGATAGCGTTAGACATCAGGTTTTCATATTTTTGTTACATTTTATCAATTCGTTGGATTTTGTCTCAGTGGAAACATCTTTGGGATGGAAGGTCCTTCAGGTACTGGTGCCTGGTATATAGGTGCCTGCATTTCCTTCTTTCCCAAACGTTTTCCTTTGTGGACTTCACAGCTTGGGTATTAGCTCCCACAAGTAAAGATTTTCATGGACTATCACCACCTTAGAAAGAAAAAATTATTCATTCTTACCTGATAAATTCCTTTCTTTCTTGGTGGCAATAGTCCACGAACCTGCCTTTTTTCCTAGTTGGTGGTATTTCTTGTTTGAACCTCTTTAACTTCTGTCTATCAACCATTTTTTTGTGTAGCAGGAAATAGATAGGTAGCTACAAATTGTACAGTTATTATTGTTCTTATTATCCAGTGTGTAGAAAGTAAACCTTGATGTACTGATGCACAATTTCCAGGTTTTGTATATATTTTTCAGGGAGAGTCCTTTATAATTGATTTTGAACAACAGTGTACTGGTAAATATATAAAGTGAAACAAAAGACACAGCTTGCTATCTAACTTGTTTCTTTTTGGTGTATGTGGGGAAAAAAATGGGAAAAAAATAACAACTTCATCTTGTAGTGCTCCCTGCTTCCTGCCACACAATATTATACTGCTTCTTTCTTTTTTGTTTTTTACTGAATGTTGTGCACTTCCTTGCTTTTTATAGGTTAGGAGTAATGAAGCAGAATAAACAAGACAGCAAATGGATATGATTTAATTGAATGCATATAAATGAATGTAAAGGGATAGACTATGTCTCTTAATCTCAATTCTCCCACATAAAACCATCAGTGAGCTGCATCTATTTAGTGAGCATTGAATGAGTACTCACAGACATTTTTAACCTCTCCCTCAGCACCGGTATTTTTCCCTCTTCTCTGAAACATGCACTGGTCACACCTATCCTCAAAAAATCTTCTGTTGATCCAACCTCCCCATCCATCTACCGCCCTATTTCCCTACTTCTTTTTGCCTCAAAGCTTCTCGAAAAGCTAGTATATGCACGCCTATCCCATCTCCTTACATTAATTTCCCTCCTTGACCCACTGCAATCTAGATTTCGTCCCCATGACTCCACAAAGACAGCAATTGCTAAGGTTACCAACGATCAACTTACAGCAAAATCCAAAGGCCACTTCTCTCTGCTTATCCTCTTTGATCTGTCTGCAACCTTTGATACTGTTGACCACACTCTTTTGCTCCAAACCCTCCAATCCTTCAGCATTTGTGAAACAGCCCTCTTGTGGTTCTCTTGCTATCTGTCTAACAATACCTTTAGTGTAGCCTTCTCTGGAGCTTCCTCTACCCCGTCACCACTTTCTGTTGGGGAACCGCAAGGCCAGTCCTTGGTCCCCTTCAATTCTCAATCTACACGTCATCAAGTTCCCTAATAAAGTCCCACAGGTTCCAATATCATTTGTTTGCAGACGACACCCAAATCTACTTCTCTGCACCAGACCTATCTCCTTCCTTGCTATGCCGTGTCACTAACTGTCTTTCTCACATCTCTTCCTGGATGTCCTCTCACTATCTCAAGCTATATCTCTTCAAAATTGAGCTCCTTTTTTCACCCCTTCTTCCAAAATCTCCACCCCCAATCTCTCTAACTGTCGACTACTCCATCATTACCCCTACCCAGCATGCCCACTGTCTTGGGGGTCACACTTGACTCAGGTCTTTTTTTCACTCCTCACATTCAGTCCTTGACTAAATCCTGCCGCTTCCACCTTAAAATCATCTCTAAAATTAGACATTTCCTTACACAAGACACAACTAAGATTTTAATCCACTCTCTCTCATCCTTTCCCGCTGAGGCTACTGCAATTCTGTCCACTCTAGTCTCCCTAGCTGCCGCCTAGCTCCTTTACAATCCATAATGAATGCCTCTGCCAGGCTCATCTTCCTTACACGTCACCCTTCATCTACTGTACCTCTCTGCCAATCCCTTCACTAGCTTCCTCTTGCCTCGAGGATTTAACACAACATTCTTACTCTGACATACAAAGCCCCCAACTGCACTGCTCCCCCCCTATATCTCAGACCTTGTCTCCAGATACTCTCCCTCCCATCCCCTTCGCTCTGCTCATGACCTTATACTCTCCTCCTCTCTTGTTACCTCCTCACATTCCCATTTACAGGACTTCTCCAGACTGGCTCCCATCTTGTGGAACTCCCTTCCTCACTCCACAAGACTCTCCCCTAGTTTTAAGAGCTTCAAGCACTCCCTAAAGACTCTACTGTTTAGGGATGCATACAACATACACTAACCTTTCTTTATACCAGTTCCTCTATTCCATTGCTATCCCCTTGAACCCCCTTAGCATGTAAGCCTAAGAGCCCAGCTGTTTGTAAGAGCTGACTACAACAGTGCGACTCTTGGCAGGGCCCTCTACCCATTTGATCCCTATAAATGTTTACTTATATACCGCTATGTTTATAGCGCAGCAGAATCTGTTGGCGCTCTGCAAATAACCGATAATAATAATAATGATTAGCTTAGTGTGTGTGATGTTAAACTTCTTTATTTCACACTCTAGAATTATAACTTAGAAAAAGAATCATTGATGGGGATATCACACACAGAACACACAGGTAAAGTTTATTAATTTTTTTTTACATAATATATTGAACCTAATAGGGTATTGATGGAGACAGGTCTCTTACACCAATCGTCTCCATTGGATCATAAGGTAATGTTTAAGAAACTCTAAGGTGACACTTTGTTATTGATGTATTACTTACTTTTTAAATTCCCAATCATCTTAGTATAATCTTTATGCTGTAAAGAGTTGAGCCCAATTTAAAGTGGATAATTTGACAGATTTTTGTCTACAAAGGTATGTTTTCATTTCAGATGAGGCTATATTTTGTACTTAAACAATAAGGGCTAGATTACAAGTGGAGGGCTAAACATTGATTGAGGGCAAGCAATATTAGCGCTCCACTGAGTAATACCAGCGCACGCTAATATGCGCTGGTTTATACAAGTGAAACGCAATGCGAACGCAAGCTTGCATTTGCATTGCTAGGAAGCATTGCACTCACAAGAGCTCACTTCCATAGGCTCCAATGGGGGCCTCGTTCTGGGACAGCATTAGAACCTAAGCACAGCGAAGGGAGTAATAGCGCAGCGAAGGTAGCAAATATAAATATATATGTATATACACATATTAACGCATAAATATATATGTATATAAGCATATACATATATATTTTCAGGAAACACACAGTTCCCATAGACCGCAGTGTTTTTTTCTAACACATCACTCCCGCCAACTTTACACCCAAAGTACTGCCTAGTGCAGTTATTTTATTAAAAAATAAAAAATGGCACAATTCTTATTTTTTAACAAAATACACTACACTGTATTTTGGGGGCATTTGGGGGCATATTTATAAAATTAACCAGAGATATTGATCTCTGGTTAATTTCATAAGCGCTAATTGCTATGGTGAGCTTGCGGTAGCAATAACCTGCTACTTGTAATGACTGCTTATTTATTGCGTGCCTGCAAACAGTCAAATTTGCCTTTTTTTGTAATCTAACCCTAAATTGCTAGGCCATTTAAGTATATAGTAGGCAAGCTCTTTTTATACCCCAAAGACGATTACATATATATGGTGATCTTTGGGGTATAAAAAGATAACACTTCTGGGTAATGAAATTATGGTATAACATTCCAAGTACACATCTTGTTAGCTGATCACCATGATGATGTCTGGTATTAAGTCCTATAGGGGAATTATATAACAAGCTATGAGAGTTTACTGTAAACTTTCTTATTAATGGGTTTTATTTGTTTTACTGTGCAATATTTTATTTCATTCATATTAGACATTTTAGTAGTTATCCTACCACACAACTGACATTTAGGACCCTCTATTAACCTTACACTTATTAACCCCTAATCTGCCGCCCCAACATCACCAACACCTACATTATATTTATTAACCCCTAATCTGCTGCTCCGACATCGCCGCCACTTACATTATACTTATTAACCCCTAATCTGCTGCTGCCCCCAACATCGCCAACACCTACATTATATTTATTAACCCCCTAATCTGCTGCCCCCAACGTCGCCACCACTATAATAAACATATTAACCCCTAAACCGCCGTATTCCCGCATCACAAACACTAGTTTAATATTATTAACCCCTAATCTGCCGCCCCTAATATCGCCCGCCACCTACCTACATTTATTAACCCCTAATCTGCCGCCCCCAACGTCGCGGCCACTATATTATATTTATTAACCTCTAAATCTAAGTCTAACCCTAACACCCCCTAACTTAAATATAATTAGAATAAATCTAAATACAAATTCCTATCATTAACTAAATAATTCCTATTTAAAACTAAATACTTACCTATAAAATAAACCCTAAGCTAGCTACAATATAACTAATAGTTACATTGTATCTAGCTTAGGGTTTATTTTTATTTTACAGGCAAGTTTGTATTTATTTTAACTAGGTAGAATAGTTACTAAATAGTTATTAACTATTTAATAACTACCTAGCTAAAATAAATACAAATTTACCTGTAAAATAAAACCTAACCTAAGTTACAATAACACCTAACACTACACTACAATTAAATAAATTCCCTATATTAAATACAATTAAATAAATTAAATAAAATTCGCTAAATTACCACAAAAAACACACTAAATTACAGAAAATTAAAAACAAATTACAAGATCTTTAAACTAAACACACCTAATCTGATAGCCCTATCAAAATAAAAAAAGCCCACCCAAAATAAAAAAACCTAATCTAAACTAAACTAACCTTAAAAGGGCCTTTTGGGGGGAATTCCCCAAAGAAATCAGCTCTTTTACCTGTAAAAAAAAATACAAACAACCCCCCCAACAGTAAAAACCCACCACCCACACAACCAACCCCCCAAATAAAAGCCTAACTAAAAAAAACCTAAGCTCCCCATTGCCCTTTTAAGGGCATTTGGATGGGCATTGCCCTTAAAAGGGCATTTAGCTCTATTGCAGCCCAAAGCCCTAACCTGAAAAATAAACCCACCCAATATACCCTTAAAAAATCCTAACACTAACCCTCGAAGATTCACTTACCGGGAGAAGTCTTCATCTAAGCGGCAAGATGTCCTCAACGAAGCCGGCAGAAGTGGTCCTCCAGACGGGCAGAAGTGGTCCTCCAGATGGGCAGAAGTCTTCATCCAGACGGCATCTTCTATCTTCATCCTTCCGACGCGGAGCCGCTCCATCTTCAAGACATCCGGCACAGAGCATCCTCTTCTTTCAATGGCTAACGACAAATGAAGGTTCCTTTAAATGACGTCATCCAAGATGGCGTCCTTTAGATTCCAATTGGCTGATAGAATTCTATCAGCCAATCGGAATTAAGGTTGAAAAAATCCTATTGGCGGATACAATCAGCCAATAGGATTGAACTTCAATCCTATTGGCTGATCCAATCAGCCAATAGGCTTGAGCTCACATTCTATTGGCTGTTCCAATCAGCCAATAGAATGCAAGCTCAATCCTATTAGCTGATAGGGAGGCTAGGCTAGGTTTTTTTTTTATTTTGGATGGTTTTATTTTGATAGGGCTATTAGATTAGGTGTAATTAGTTTAAAGATCTTGTAATTTGTTTTTTATTTTCTGTAATTTTGTGGGTTTTTTTTTGGTAATTTAGCTAATTTTAGTTAATTTATTTATTTGTATTTAATGTAGGGAATTTATTTAATTGTAGTGTAGTGTTAGGTGTTATTGTAACTTAGGTTAGGTTTTATTTTACAGATAAATTTGTATTTATTTTAGCTAGGTAGTTATTAAATAGTTAATAACTATTTAGTAACTATTCTACCTAGTTAAAATAAATACAAACTTGCCTGTAAAATAAAAATAAACCCTTAGCTAGCTACAATGTAACTATTAGTTATATTGTAGCTAGCTTAGGGTTTATTTTATAGGTAAGTATTTAGTTTTAAAATAGGAATAATTTAGTAATGATAATAATTTTGTATTTAGATTATTTAAATTATATTTAAGTTAGGGGGTTTTAGAGTTAGGGGGGGGGTTAACACATTTAGAATAGTGGTGGCGACGTTGGGGGGTGGCAGATTAGTGGTTAATAAATGTAGGTAGGTGGCGGCGATGTCCGGAGCGGAAGGATTAGCAGTTAATAAGTATTAATTTAGGTAGCGGCGATGTTGAGGGCAGCAGGTTAGGGGTTAATAATATTTAACTAGTGTTTGCGAGGCGGGAGGGCAGCAATTTAGGGGTTAATATGTTTATTATAGTGGTGGCGATGTCCGGAGTGGCAGATTAGGGGTTAATCATTTTCCTTTTAGTGTTTGCAATGTGGGAGGGCCTCAGTTTAGGGGTTAATAGGTAGTTTATGGGTGTTAGTGTACTTTTTAGCACTTTAGTTATGAGTTTTATGCTACAGCTTTGTAGCGTAAAACTCGATAACTACCTGACTTTAAAATGCGTTAGGAATCTTGGCGGTAGAGGCTGTACCGCTCATTTTTTGGCCTCCCAGGACAAACTCGTAATACCAGCGCTATGGGAAGTCCCATAGAAAAAAGCCTTTACGAAATTTACATAAGTTAATTTTGCGGTAAGGCCAAAAAAGTGTGTGGGGTACACCTATACCTGCAAGACTCGTAGTAGCAGCGGGGCGTAAAAAAGCAGCGTTAGGACCTGTTAACGCTGCTTTTTTACCTTAACGCAAAACTCGTAATCTAGCCGATAGTTATTATACTAGTTGTGAACGACCTGGTTATGTTAGTTTACAAGATATTACTTTGAATAAGCTCATTAATAATTTGTTTTGGGACTTTTAGGTAAGGGAATTGGTTGTTTAAAGGGACATGAAACCAAACATTTGTCTTTCATGATTCTGAAAGAGTGTGCAATTTTAAACAACTCTCTAATTTGCTTCTATTATCAAATTATTATTATTTTTTTTCTTGGTATGCTTTGTTGAAAAGAGGGAGGTAAGCTAAGGAGTGTGCACGTGTCTGACGCAATAAATATGGCAGCAGTTTTGCAAGGGTTTTACCCATTTGCAAGGAGCACTTGATGGAAGTACTATTTTCCTGCCATGTAGAGCTGGAGCCATGTGCACAGTACCTAACTAGCTTTCTTTTAAAAATATTATATCCTGAGAACTAAGCAAATTTGATAATAGAATAAATTGAAAAGTTTTGTTTTTTTTCAATTGTCCCTTTAAGGGCTTTTGCTATTTAAAAAAAATGGTGAATAGTGATGTGTAGCTAAATAAACTACAATTTCTACATTGCATACAATTTGCAACAGTTCCAATTTGATGGTACTTGTAGATGAAAAAGTGTTGATGATTAGCAATAAAGCCAGCAAATTTGTGTTTGGTTGCAAATGAGCGTGCTTTGTACTCAAAGGATTTACTGTATTGTCAGTTCCATTTAGGTTATGTTGTTAGCTCAGGGCAATGAGATGCAACAAGTAGACCTTTTGTGACTGAATCAGTACTACAATGCTTTGTTGCAGTGTTAGAATTACATGCGTCAGTGCTATTTTTATTAAAGTTTAAGTACAAGATGAGACGGTACAGTGAATTACGGGAAGCATTTCCTACAGCAGCAGTATCTGGTGATCACATGCAAGGTATTCTGTCTGTACTGGTTAAGAATATCATATTACACTATTCTTGTGCAGTGTTGTGTATTGACCTAATTTGTGATGCGGTCACCATCGGCACTAGTCATACTCATGGATACCGTGTAAGGGTGCCCAAGAGTTATATCTTGCAAATGTGATTCATTACAATGTCAAAACACTAATATTTAATTATTTGATACATAAAACATACATATAAAATTCCAATACTTGAAATTTAAATGTGTGTATATACACATATAAATACATATGTGTGTATATACTGTGTATATATATATATATGTGTATATAAATATATATATAGTATATATATATATATATATATATATATATATATATATATATATATATATACTGTGTATTTACTATAAAATATTTCACATTTCAGTTTTCTTCACAAAAGGGGAATAGGTTCTATTCCTATATGTATCTTTATATATTTATATATATATATGTAGGTATAGATATATATTGTATCAAAAAACATCATATATATGTATTTAAGAATAATACAGAATATATTATGCTATTGTGAAGAACATTGAATGTGAAATATTCATATTTCATGTACAGTAAGTGCACTTTGAGAAAATGCGATCAGGTTAGCGTGCAAGTAAGGGGTGTTGGGGGTTTAGCCACTTGAAGTCTGGGGGGGGGGAAGTACGTTAATTCTAAGCTTTTTGCACGCATTGGGTTTCATTCAACTTGTAATGAGTACAGTACCTGTCCCGTGCAAAAATCCGAAGTCGATTGCAATTACCTCACAAGCGATAAATAGCTCTCCACTCGTAATCTAGCCCATAGGTAATTTATTGGAGTTCCACCCTTACAGGTGGCAGGAAAGAAGGCAGGCTTATTTGTTAAAAATAGTGCCTTACGAATGGGTTTTATTAAAGATATATAGTAACAAAAGAACAATTAATATGTATCAAATTATATTAAAATTAAATTTGATCTTAAAATATAAAAAAAATATTTTAAATAAATTAGATTTTTGATTAAAGGGATACTAAACCCATTTTTTTTTCTTTCATGATTCAGATAGAACATGCAATTTTAAGCAGGAATGAAAACTAAGGAGCCCTGCTCATTTTAGGTTCGGCACCTGTGTAGCGCTTGATGATTGGTGGTTAAATGTAGCCACCAATAAGCAATCACTATCCAGGGTGCTGAACAAAAAATGGGCTAGCTCGTAAGCTTTCATTCCTGCTTTTTCAAATAAAGATGCCAAGAGAACGAAGAAAAAATTGATAATAGGAGTAAAATAGAACGTTTGCTTAAAATTGCATGTTCTATCTGAATCATGAAAGAAACAGTTTGGGTTTAGTATCCCTTTAAAACTAAATTGAACCTAAATTTAATTATCAATTTTATAAATATTTCTTACAAGAGGATAACTACCCCTCCCTCTACCCCTCACACCCAACTTCACAGAAGCACTAAGTCATTAGATATTGCAACAGCTCAATACTCTTCTCCGCCCACCCCCACCTCCTAATACAACCTCTCTCTCAGCTCAAGATTTTGCCAGCCACTTCAAAAACAAAATTGACTCCATCAGAAGTGAAATCAGCTCTCAACATACTACCAATCTCCCACCCCCCTCAAAGCTCACAATCATCCAGAACCCAAATATCCAAAAATGCAGATCTTTTGCCCCTGTTAACGAGGATGAAGTTTCTGCCCTTATACTGTCCTCCACCTCACTACCTGTCCCCTCCGATCCCATCCCCTCACAGCTACTCCCTCCCTCTCTGCTACCCTCACCCCCATACCACAAACATTTTCAACCTCTCCCTCAGCACTGGTATATTTCCCTCATCTCTAAAACATACACAGGTCACCGACCTATCCTCAAAAGAACCTTCTCTCGATCCAACCTCCCCATTCACTACCGCCCTATTTCCCTACTCCCTCTTGCCCTCAAAGCTCCTAAAAAGGCTAGTATACGCACGTCTATCCCATTTCCTTACACTAAGGGGGACTCTTCTTGACCCACTGCAATCTGGATTTTGTCCCCATCACTCTACAGAGACAGCAATTGTCAATGTTACCATGACCTACTTACAGCAAAATCCCAAAAGCCACTTCTCTCTGCTTATCCTCCTTGACCTGTCTGCAGCCTTTGACACTGTTGACCACCCTCTTTCTGCTCCAAACCCTCCAATCCCTTCGGCATCTGCGACACAGCGATCTCGTGGTTCTCTCTTCCTATATGACTAAACGTACATTTAGTGAAGCCTTCTCCGGAGCATCCTCGCCCCGTTGCCACTTTCTGTTGGGTTACCTCAAGGCTCTGTCCTCGGTCCCCTTCTCTTTTCAATCTACACGTCTTCATTAGGTTTCCTTAATAAAGTCCCATGGGTTTCAATATCATTTGTATGCTGATGACACCCACATCTACCTCTCTGCACTAGACCTATCTCCTCCTTACTAACCTGTGTCACTAACTGTCTTTCTCATATCTCATCTTGGATGTCCTCTCACTACCTTAAGCTAAATCTCTCCAAAACTGAAGCTCCTTATTTTTCCCCCTTCTTCCAATGTCTCCACCCTCAAATTTTCTATAACTGTTGATAATTCCATCATTACTCCTACCCCGCATGCCCGATGTCTTGGGGTCACACTTGACTCAGATCTTTCCTTAACTCCTCACATTCAGTCCTTGGCTAAAGCCTGCCGCTTCCACCTTAAAAACATCGCTAAAATCAGACATTTCCCTTACACAAGATACAACTAAGATTATTAATCCACCTCTCTCATCCTTTCCCACCTCGACTACTGCAACTCCATCCTCTCTGATCTACCTAGCTGCTGCATAGCTCCTTTACAATCCAATTATGAATGCCTCTGCCAGGCCTCATCTTCCTTACTCAGCGATCTTCATCTGCTGCGCATCTCTGGCCAATACCTCCACTGGCTTCCTCTTGCCTCTAGATTAAACACAAAATCCTCACTCTGACATACAAAGCTCTCAACTGCACTGCTCCCCCCTACATTTCAGAACTTGTCTCCAGATACTCTCCCTCCCCCCGTCCCCTTCGATCAGCTCAGGATTTCCTCCTCTCTTGTTACTTCCTCACATTCCCGTTTACAGGACTTCTCTAGAACTGGCCCCCATCTTGTGGAACTCCCTGCCTTGCTCCACAAGACTGCTCCCCTAGTTTTAACAGCTTCAAGCACTCCCTAAAAACTCTACTATTCAAGGATGCTTAAAACCAACACTACCTTTCCTAACTCCATTGCTTTCCCCTTGAACCCCTTAGAATATAAGCCAATGAGCCCAGCTTTTGTAGATTGCGTTCATAAGAGCCAACACAACAGTGAAACTATCGGCAGGGCCCTCTACCCACTTGATCCCTGCAAAAGCTGTCCTGTATACCGACTATGTTCACAGCGCTGCAGAATCTGTTGGCGCTCTACAAATACCTGATAATAATAAAATAATTGTAATAATTACAAAGAAGTGCATTCTTTATGTATCTTAAAGTGACATACCGGTTAATTATAATTTTTTCAATTAGTATTGGGAACCAGAGAGTTCTCTCTTGCTTTCTAAAAACCTTTTTAGTCATGCTAGAAAACTCCCTAAATCAAAATCTAACCTTTAACCCTTTTAGATCCTATGTCGGAATATATCCGACAAAGGGATTTACCGCTTGCGGTTCAATGACGGATATATTCCGACATGACTTTTTGCTTTTGAATTGCTGGACTTGCTATTTAGCGGTGCAATTCAAAAGTATGGCGTGGTAAGATGGTGCTACACCTGCATGTAGCGGAACCAATTACTCTCCGCTCTTATTTGCAGAGGATTGAAGGTGCCGGAACCCTGAGAGGATGACAAGATTGCTGCACATGGAGCAATTTCCTCTCTGCCCCCTCGTGCCTGAGCAGCATTGCTGTGAAGCAGAGCTGTGCAGTCAGTAGTACATCTGCCGCATTCTACAGCACCGGATGGCTGAGGTCCAGTGTCCGATGCTGCCGAGGATACACCTGTCCTCAGTGGTGGAGCCAGCGTGATTGAACGCATACTGTGAGATACTGCCCCCAGTGCGGATGCTCATGGCCAATACATGTGACTGCTCTATCCCTAGCTGAATTAAATAAAAGCTAGTGGGGCACTATGTAAAATGTATTGAGAACTGCGTGTGACAGGGTATTCAATTCAAATATCCATTTTGGTCTCTAATCTTGAGTAATCTTTTATGTTTTATCCCCTCCCCTCCAAAATGAATATGTAAAACTGAATTCCCTGTCACCTGTGGACTTAAATGAGGCTTTAAATTAGGGGAGTTTTCTAGATGGCTAAAGCGCTTTTTTTTAGATGAGCAGAAGAGAACTCTACTGTAGATGTTAGAATATTTTCTAAGTAGTTTAAACGATTTTTGGCATTTTTTCTTTTTTTAGGAATCTCTACTGTATTTTCCTTTTAGAGATTTTAGATTATACATCCTTCATTTTTGATGGGTAGGACAACTCCTCTACTATCTTAAAGCACCAAGGGGGCGATTTAATGAGTGTTGACGGACATCATCCGCTGTAGAGATCATGGCCACCGCACATCGATAAATGCAGACCAGCATACACTGTCAGCATTTATCATTGTGCAAGCAATTCTGTGAACTGCTTGTGCAGTGCTGCTTCCCTGCAGATTTGCAGTCAATCGACCACTAGCAGGGGGGTGTCAATCAACCAGATCGTGTTTGATCGGGTGGATTGCTCTCTGCCGGCCTCAGAGTTGGCAGGGCGAGTTAAGGAGCAGCGTCTTAAGACTGCTGCTTCTTAACTCCTGGTTTCCGGCGAGCCTGAAGGCTCATGCGGAAACAGAGGGCATGTAGGGGCTGTACGGGAAATGATAAATCGGCCCCTAAGTGTTCTGTTCATAGTGATTTTATATTTGAAGCACACATATTTGAATGACTTTTAAGGGATGTTTAATTTGTATAAGTATTTTTAAAAGAAAGCAATTTACTTCTTTGTAAGAACTATTTATAAAAATTATTCTAAATGTAGGTTTCAATTTAGTTTGAGATTTAAATCTAATATATTTTCAAATTATTTTGTAATTTTTTTAAGATCAAATTTAATTTATATAATTTAAATATATATACATTTTCTTTTGTTAATTAGAGTCATTGGCATTGTGTTTTAACAAAGGAAGACTCTGCCTTCTCTCCTGCACCGCCGTTTATATATACGAAGGTAGTGGTATTGAGAGTAAAGGGAAATGAAACCCAAAAAAATTATTTGTTATTTTATGATTCAGATAGAGAATACAATTTTAAACAACTTTCCAATTTACTTCTATCATTTCATTTCCTTCCGTCTCTTGTTATCCTTTGCTGAAAGGTTTATCTAGGCAAGCTCAGAAGCAGCAGAGACCTAGGGTTCTAGCTGTTGACTGGTGGCTGCATATAAATATCGATTGTGAATGGCTCACCAATGTGTTCAGTTAGAAACCATTAGTGCCATTGCTGCTCCTTCAACAAATGATACAAAAAAGAATGAAATAAATTAGATAATAGAAGTAAATTAGAAAGTTTTTTAAAATTGTAGTCTCTATCTGAATTATGAAGGAAAAAAATTGTGTTTCATGTCCCTTTAAGAGCTTGGGAAAGGTTGTTTTAATGGAAACGTGTTGCTCTAAGTGTGCTCCTATGTTCCTGGTATCAGTAGTTTGCTTCCCAGGCTGTAATGGACTCTGAAGCCCAGCTGTGAGGTGAATGATTTTCTGCAAACTTTCATACTTTGAGCTCTGCGGCTGTGTTGTGTAATCTGTAAGCTTTTGTGTACACCACAGGAAGGATTCGTTTGTATCGTATGAGTCAATTCACATAACGGTTGAACTCCAATAACTTTACTATGTGAGTACGGATATGTGTTTTTTAGTAACTATCTGCACCCCCTTTATAGAACAGTGGAAAATGATCATTTATTACCGTTTGAATTTTAAAGTGAATGTCAACTTTCATGATAAAGTGCCCGTTTTTTAAAAAAACTATTAAAAACAGGGGCAATTTCATTCATGAAAGTTTACAAATACCTTCTCCTGAAACACCGGATCGCTGATCCCATGCCTGCAGTTCCTCTGTACTTCGGTCATCTCTCTCCAATCACGGCTTGCCCCCCAGGAGCGTTCATCTGGTGAGGGCCCACGTCATGATTGGAGGAAGACGGTTTCATCATTGCTGTGTTTAGTACAGCAGGAAGAAGCAGGCGGGGGGATCGGCGATCCAGTGTTTTCAGGAGAAGGTAAGTATTTGTAAAATCCAGTGCAATGTAAACTTTCATGAATGAAAGTCCCCCTGGTTTAAATAGTTTCTTTTAAAAACTGGACAACTATAATGAAAGTTGACATTCACTTTAAAGTGTCCGTAAACTTTAAAAATAATGTTATATAATTCTGCACTATGTGCAGAATTATATAACATTATTTTTAAGGTTTACTCCCTTTAAGTATTTGAATTTTATGTATGAAACAATTAAAGGGACATGGAACCCATTATTTAGAGCATGACATTTTAAACAACTTTCCAATGTACTTCTATTATCCAATTTGCTTCATTCTCTTGGTATCTTTTGTTGAAGGAGCAGTAATGCACTACTGGGAGCTAACTGAACACATCTAGAGAAGCATTTATGTGCAGTAACCAATCAGTAGCTGGCTCCCAGTAATGCATTGCTGCTCTTGAGCCTACCTAGGTATCCTTTATTAACTAAGGATATCAAGAGAACTAAGAGAATTAGATAATAGAAGTCAGTTGGGAAGTTGTTTAAATTCACATGCTCTCTCTGAATCATAAAATAACAATTTTGAGTTTCATGTCCCTTTTAAATATGTACTTTTAGTGTTTTGAGATATTAGGAATCGCTAACTGATGACTGGGGACATTGTTTCTTGTTTCTACTTGTTGTTTATTTCCCTTGTGAGTTTTACACCATTAAGCTAAGAATTGGGTAAATGTATTTTTCTCAGTTTAGAGCACTTTAAAAAATTGTTTTACTAGTTTGGATCATTTGAATGATTTGGGCATATAGTTTTTTTAAGGTGTTTAGTGTTATTCCCATAAGCACATTAATTACCGTATTCTCTTTGCACAAGTCTAATTTTTGCACTGTGTCTAAAGATTAAAAAAAAAACTTTTTAATTTTAAAGATCAATATGCAGTGTACTAAAAATAATTATATATAAATATAAAGATAATATGATATAAATGAAATACACTTACCTAAAAATCCTGATAACAATCAATCCAGGAAGAAATGCCATATAAGCAGTCACTGATGTGGGAAATGACAGAGGGGCAGAGAGCAGGGGTGGAAAGGAAGATCTGAGTCATCAGTATAGAGGAGGTATTTGAAACCATAGCTGTTTGATATGAAGTATAAATGGAGAGGCGTAAAGGGACCCAGGACAGAGCCTTGAGGAACTCCAATTGACAAAGGTATTAAAGAGGAGGAGTCGCCAGAAAATGAAAAAGAAAAGGACTTGTTAGAAAGATTAGTGGATCCAAGAGAAAGCATGTCACAGAGATCTATGGATCTTAAAGTCTGTAGGAGGAGGGATGGGTCAACTTTGTCGAAGTAAGTTAAGTATAGAGTAGTGGCTGTTACTTCTAGCAGAAAGAAGATTGTTGGATACCTTGGAGGGCAGTTTAAAGTTGAGTGTTGGGGATGGAAGCCAGATTGCAGGGGGTCAAGCAAGTAGTTGGAGGACATGTTAGTGGGAAGTGTGAGGGGAGGAGATGTTTGGGAAAATTGGAGCAGATCGACAACGTGCAGATTTCTACATTGCAGGGGGTGAGATGGAGAGGGGGTTTAGTCAAGACATTAAGATTATAGGTGAGCAGATAGTGGTCTGAAATGGGGAAAAAGGGCGACAGGGTGAAGTCATATGTAGAAGTAGGAAAATACCATGTCAATAGAGTGACCATCATGGTGAAATGTATAACTGTGAGTACTGTGTATAACTTTAGTTACATAAAGAAACATATACACATTCAGGAATGCCAAAATGTTTAAAAGCTTTGCTTGCAATATGTCTTAGAAAGGAGCTAAGGGAGGTTGCGCAAATAAAATATCTAGCATTACTCCTTAGTAAGACCCCTTGAATTTCCAGAGATGCCTAGAAGATTTCAAGAACAAATTATAATGGAACAGTCTCCCTAGTCTACCTATAAGCTTGGTATAATGTTAATTAAAACTATTTTATTTCCTTAATTGCTATATTTATTACAGGAATTTAAACCCTCCAATTATTAAAAAAGGACATAAGCTTGTTTCAAAAGAGTTGCTTCAACTTCATCTGGCAAGGGAAGGAAGTAAGGGTCTCTATCCGGAAACTTACTCTCTTTAATGTGGGATGGGGCTTAGCTTTTCTAACTTTCAATTCTTTAACTTTGCTGCTGTGTGTAAATTTTGTTTTGGATTGGGTTTACAGAAAGGAATTGTGTTATGTTTCAGCGATATTGAATCTAAATTGATTTCTCTCCTTTCTCATTAAAAAGCAATATTACACTCCCCCCTTTCCTAGATCTCCTAATAACGGTCACTCCAAATGTCTACCTTTAAATACATTATATCTGCCTGGCAGAAGGTATTTACCAAAATCAAAATTAATTTTCGTAAGTGCAGAACTCCACCCCCCTTATTAAGGGTAATTTGGATTCCCCCCAGGATTAATACAGGGGTCTTTTCACAATGGGGGGGCATATGTATCAGAAAATAGTGCGATTTGTGTGAAATTGGGCTCCTTAACAGTGAAATCTTTACCGGAGTTGTGCTTTGAATTAATTTGCTGATATCTTCTTTTTTTTGCCTACCTTCAGTTTGGCATTGGATTCAAATATTAAGGTATGAGACAAGATTTGATCTCACTCTTGGGGACTTAGTGAAAGGTGATCCAACATTTTACAACGGAAAGTTTTTCTATCTCATACATATATCGCACCCTCATTAATTTTGTGAGTTAAAATTCACATTGAAATTTATTTGAGAAATCGAATAAATTTTTGACAGATTTTTCCAGAGAAAACATTACCCAAAGTATTAGTCTATTTGTGAAAACTGCAGTATGTGTAAATCAAGGGACTCTCCAGTTCAAATGAATCAATATAATGGCCCCAATTTATCAAAGTCTGACGACCTGATCCGAGTGCGGATCAGGTCCGCCAGACCTCGCTAAATACGGCGAGCAATACGCTCGCCGTATTCAGCATTGCACCAGCAACTCACAAGAGGAGGGACTCCCATTTCAAATGAATCAATATAATGGCCCCAATTTATCAAAGTCTGGCGGACCTGATCCGACAGTGCGGATCAGGTCCGCCAGACCTCACTGAATACAGCGAGCAATACGCTCACCGTATTCAGCATTGGGCCGCCAGCAGGGGTGTCAATCAACCCGATCGTACTCGATCGGGGTTGATTTCCGGCGATGTCTGTCTGCCTGCTCTGAGCAGGCAGACAGGGTTATGGAGCAGCAGTCTGGAAACAGAAACACGGGGCAACGGAGCATGATAGATAGGGCCCCAGAATATCTTACACCCCTTAGAATTGCTAAATGTGTGTGTGTAGGTGGAATTTGCCTGAAATGTGGCTCAGAATTTGCAGGTTTACTCCACTTGTTTCTGGCAGTGCCCTAAAATCTTGCAATTCTGGGGTAAAGTAAAGCTTTGGGCTAAACAGGCTTTGTGGAAGAGGACTTCACTTTTATACCAAAGAAAGAATTTTTTACTTCCTTATTTGACTAGAGACTTTGACTATAAATTCATAAACACAAAAATTATGATTGTCTGTAATTTAATACTTCAAAATTGGAGAAGAATAGCCACGGCCCTAAATTTGCGGATTTCATCACAATGGCACATAACCAGATGGTTCTGGAACAACTTAACTTAGCTTTTTTCTCTAAATGGGGGAAATTAATGTTATCCCTACCTACAGCGCCACAATTTGCAAATTATCTCCCCTTTAAGGGGTCCAATTGACTCCTACAACATATTGACACCTAGATTATGAGTTTTGCGTTGCGGCTTTTAACGCTGAAAAAATGGCAATTTCAGAGTAAAAGCAGGAACACACAATTGGGTAGTCATGCCAGTATAGCTGTAACGCAAGTTATTTCTCTTGTTAAGTGTATCCAGTCCACGATCATCCATTACTTGTGGGATATTCTCCTTCCCAACAGGAAGTTGCAAGAGGAATCACACCACAGCAGAGCTGGCTATATAGCTCCTCCCCTCACTGCCATATCCAGGTCATTCTCTTGCAACTCTCAACTAAGATGGAGGTCGTAAGAGGCACTGGTGGTGTTTTATACTTAGTTTTATTTCTTCAGATCAAAAGTTTGTTATTTTAAATGGTAACCTAGGAGTGTACTGTTTATCTCAGGCAGTATTTAGAAGAAGAATCTGCTGGCGTTTTCTATGATCTTAGCAGAAGTAACTAAGATCCTTTGCTGTTCTCTACATATTCTGAGGAGTGAGGTAACTTCAGAGGGGGAATAGCGTGCAGGTTTTCCTGTAATAAGGGTATGTGCATGTAAAAAATATTTTCTAGGGATGGGAATTTGCTAGAAAATGCTGCTGATACCGAAGGTAAATGTAAGTAAGAGCCTTAAATGCAGTGATAGCGACTGGTATCAGGCTTATTAATAGAGGATACATACTCTTATAAAAGTGTATTTTAAAAGTTTGCGGTGCATGTTTTAAGATCGTTTTTTTACATATGTTTGGTGATAAAACTTTATGGGGCCTAGTTTTTTCCACATGGCTGGCTGGAATTTTTGCCTAGGAAACAGTTCCCTGAGGCTTCCCACTGTTGTAATATGAGGTGGGAGGGGGGCCTATTTAGCGTTTTTTTGCACATCAAAAGTTAGAATCACAGACATCCAGCTTCTTCCTGCATGATCCAGGACTTCTCTGAAGGGCTCAAAAGGCTTCAAAAGTCGTATTGAGGGGAGGTGAAAAAGCCACAGTAGAGCTGGTGGCAGTTGTGACTGGTTAAAAAACGTTTTTGTCATTTGTTATTCCGTTTTGGTATTAAGGGGTTAATCATCCATTTGCAGTGGGTGCAATGCTCTGCTAACTTATTACATACACTGAAAAAAGTTCGTTAGTGTAACTGCATTTTTTCACTGTTATTATCAAAGATTTGGGAAAATTTGTGTTTCTTAAAAGGCGGCAGTAACGTTTTTTATATTGCTTGTAAACTTGTTTTAAAGTGTTTTCCAAGCTTGCTAGTCTCATTGCTAGTCTGTTTAAACATATCTGACACAGAGGGAACCTACTTGTTCATTAATTTGAAAGCCATGTGTGGAGCCCCATAGGAGAATGTGTACTAAATGTATTGATTTCACCTTAAAAAGTAAAGATCATCTTTATCTATAAAAGAATTATCACCAGAGGGTTTCTGTCGAGGGGAAGTTATGCCGACTAACTCTCCCCACGTTCAGACCCTTCGCCTCCCCCTCAGGGGACGCACCTAATATGGGCGCCAATTACATCAGGGACGCCCATAGCGATTACCTTGCAGGGACATGGCTGCAATCATGAATAATACCCTAGTCAGAGGTATGTATCTAGATTCCTGAATTAAGAGGGCAAGCGCGATAGCTCTGGGGTTAGGAGAGGATACAGAGTGGTGGCATGCAAATGCTGTTAGAGCCATGTCTGATACTGCGTCACAATATGCAGAACATGAGTACGGAGAGCTTCAGTCTGTGGGTGACATCTCTGACTCGGGGAAACCTGATTCAGAGATTTCTAATTTTAAATTTAAGCTTGAGAACCTCCGTGTATTGCTTGGGGAGGTATTAGCTGCTTTGAATGACTGTAACACAGTTGCAATTCCAGAGAAATTGTGTAGGCTGGATAGATACTATGCGGTGCCGGTGTGTACTGACGTTTTTCCTATACCTAAAAGGCTTACAGAAATTATTAGCAAGGAGTGGGATAGACCCGGTGTGCCCTTTTCCCCACCTCCTATATTTAGAAAAATGTTTTCCAATAGACGCCACTACACGGGAATTATGGCAGACGGTTCCTAAGGTGGAGGGAGCAGTTTCTACTTTAGCAAAGCGTACCACTATCCCGGTTGAGGACAGTTGTGCTTTTTCAGATCCAATGGATAAAAAATTGGAGGGTTACCTTAAGAAAATGTTTATTCAACAAGGTTTTATTTTACAGCCCCTTGCATGCATTGCGCCTGTCACTGCTGTGGCGGCATTCTGGTTTGAGGCCCTGGAAGAGACCATCCAGACAGCTCCATTGAATGAAATTATTGACAAGCTTAGAACGCTTAAGCTAGCTAACTCATTTGTTTCTGATGCCATTGTTCATTTGACTAAACTTACGGCTAAGAATTCCGGATTCGCCATCCAGGCACGTAGGCCGCTATGGCTTAAATCCTGGTCAGCTGACGTGACTTCAAAGTCTAAATTACTCAACATTCCTTTCAAGGGGCAGACCTTATTCGGGCCTGGCTTGAAGGAAATTATTGCTGACATTACTGGAGGCAAGGGTCATACCCTTCCTCAGGACAGGGCCAAATCAAAGGCCAAACAGTCTAATTTTCGTGCCTTTCGAAATTTCAAGGCTGGACCAATCTTGGATCTAAAGATCTTAAACAAATTCCTCAGAGTTCCATCATTCCAAATGGAAACTATTCGGACCATCCTACCCCTGATCCAAGAGGGTCAGTACATGACCACAGTGGACTTAAAGGATGCCTACCTTCACATACCGATTCACAAAGATCATCATCGGTTCCTAAGGTTTGCCTTTCTAGACAGGCATTACCAATTTGTAGCTCTTCCCTTCGGGTTGGCCACTGCCCCGAGAATTTTTACAAAGGTTCTGGGCTCACTTCTGGCGGTTCTAAGACCGCGAGGCATAGCGGTGGCTCCGTATCTAGACGACATCCTGATACAGGCGTCAAGCTTTCAAATTGCCAAGTCTCATACAGAGATAGTTCTGGCATTTCTGAGGTCGCATGGGTGGAAAGTGAACGTGGAAAAGAGTTCTCTATCACCACTCACAAGAGTCTCCTTCCTAGGGACTCTTATAGGTTCTGTAGAGATGAAAATTTACCTGACGGAGTCCAGGTTATCAAAACTTCTAAATGCTTGCCGTGTCCTTCATTCCATTCCACGCCCATCAGTGGCTCAGTGCATGGAAGTAATCGGCTTAATGGTAGCGGCAATGGACATAGTGCCATTTGCGCGCCTGCATCTCAGACCGCTGCAATTATGCATGCTAAGTCAGTGGAATGGGGATTACTCAGATTTGTCCCCTCTACTAAATCTGGATCAAGAGACCAGAGATTCTCTTCTCTGGTGGCTTTCTCTGGTCCATCTGTCCAAGGGTATGACCTTTCGCAGGCCAGATTGGACGATTGTAACAACAGATGCCAGCCTTCTAGGTTGGGGCACAGTCTGGAACCCCCTGAAGGCTCAGGGATCGTGGACTCAGGAGGAGAATCTCCTCCCAATAAATATTCTGGAGTTAAGAGCAATATTCAATGCTCTTCTAGCTTGGCCTCAGTTAGCAACACTGAGGTTCATCAGATTTCAGTCGGACAACATCACGACTGTGGCTTACATCAACCATCAAGGGGGAACCAGGAGTTCCCTAGCAATGTTAGAAGTCTCAAAGATAATTCGCTGGGCAGAGTCTCACTCTTGCCACCTGTCAGCGATCCACATCCCAGGCGTAGAGAACTGGGAGGCGGATTTTCTAAGTCGTCAGACTTTTCATCCGGGGGAGTGGGAACTCCATCCGGAGGTGTTTGCTCAACTGGTCCATCGTTGGGGCAAACCAGAACTGGATCTCATGGCGTCTCGCCAGAACGCCAAGCTTCCTTGTTACGGATCCAGGTCCAGGGACCCGGGAGCAACGCTGATAGATGCTCTAGCAGCTCCTTGGTTCTTCAACCTGGCCTATGTGTTTCCACCGTTTCCTCTGCTCCCTCGACTGATTGCCAAAATCAAACAGGAGAGAGCATCAGTGATTCTGATAGCGCCTGCGTGGCCACGCAGGACCTGGTATGCAGACCTAGTGGACATGTCATCTCTTCCACCATGGACTCTGCCTCTGAGGCAGGACCTTCTAATACAAGGTCCTTTCAATCATCCAAATCTAATTTCTCTGAGACTGAATGCATGGAGGTTGAACGCTTGATTCTATCAAGGCGTGGCTTCTCCGAGTCAGTCATTGATAGTCTTGAGAAAGGCCTAGTCTAGGCCGAAACGCGTTGGCATACTGGTATTTTATCGATGTATTCGTTTGTTATGGATCTTACCAAGGATTTTTAACATCTGAATTAAGGATTTGTTTTCACTAGATCTTTAGTGCTTTTTAATATTATCACTGATTTTCTATTTTTGTCTTTTGATATTTTTGTCTTTTGATTTTTGTCTTTTGATTTTTGACCTTTGTTTATCATTTGAATTCAAGTTTTCCACGTGGATTTTTTCACAAGTGATTTTTATTTTTATACACCTCACGGATTTACAATTTTTTAATTTAGCAGCTGAACCACAATAATTTGACCCACTCAACGTTTACATTCTACTATTATTGACTTCACGTTATATTTCTACACGTCACTTTGGAGGAAACACTACTGGATTCACTTACATATAACCGGTTGAACATTTGAACATTTTTTATGTACGCCAATTTTTGTGAACACTATTTTTTGTGAATGCTATTTTTCTTTGTTGAAAGCTATTGTGTGCACTCAATCACTCACTTAGGTTGTTTATATTATTGAATGTACATGTCCTTCTAACTCCTCATCACTGGCTCACTAAGTCAGCGTCACATGCTATACTCCATTGGATATTTTTAGATATTTTTAGATTTGTTTATTATATATATATATTTTTTTGTTAAGTCAGACATGGATCCATGCGTCTGATTGCCATTTGTAAATTTTTATATGTATTAAAATGTACCTTTTACTAGCCTTTTAAGCTTTTTAGCGCTTACTCTCTCCCCATTTTAACTTTTGTATTGTTAGCCTACTAGGAGGCTATATAGTTAGTAAGCTTAAGGCCCTGGGTGTAGCGCTAGGTCCACTTCTCCTGTTCTCATTGATACCTTAATACAGGCTCGGAAGCCTGTCACCAGGAAAATCTACCATAAGATATGGCGTAAATATCTTTATTGGTGTGAATCCAAGAGTTACTCATGGAGTAAGGTTAGGATTCCTAGGATATTGTCCTTTCTCCAAGAGGGTTTGGACAAAGGCTTATCAGCTAGTTCTTTAAAAGGACAGATCTCTGCTCTGTCTATTCTTTTGCACAAGCGTCTGGCAGAAGTTCCAGACGTCCAGGCATTTTGTCAGGCTTTGGTTAGGATTAAGCCTGTGTTTAAAACTGTTGCTCCCCCGTGGAGCTTAAACTTGGTTCTTAAAGTTCTTAAGGGAGTTCCGTTTGAACCCCTTCATTCCATTGATATTAAACTTTTATCTTGGAAAGTTCTGTTTTTGATGGCTATTTCCTTGGCTCGAAGTGTCTCTGAGTTATCTGCCTTACATTGTGATTCTCCTTATCTGATTTTTCATTCAGACAAGGTAGTTCTGCGTACCAAACCTGGGTTTTTACCTAAGGTGGTTTCTAACAGGAATATCAATCAAGAGATTGTTGTTCCATCATTGTGTCCTAATCCTTCTTCAAAGAAGGAACGTCTTTTGCATAATCTGGACGTAGTCCGTGCCTTGAAGTTTTACTTACAGGCTACTAAAGATTTTCGTCAAACATCTGCCCTGTTTGTCGTTTACTCTGGACAGAGGAGAGGTCAAAAAGCTTCGGCAACCTCTCTCTCCTTTTGGCTTCGGAACATAATACGCTTAGCCTATGAGACTGCTGGACAGCAGCCCCCTGAAAGGATTACATCTCATTCTACTAGAGCTGTGGCTTCCACCTGGGCCTTTAAAAATGAGGCCTCTGTTGAACAGATTTGCAAGGCTGCGACTTGGTCTTCGCTTCTCACCTTTTCAAAATTTTACAAATTTGACACTTTTGCTTCTTCGGAGGCTGTTTTGGGGAGAAAGGTTCTACAGGCAGTGGTTCCTTCCGTTTAAGTTCCTGCCTTGTCCCTCCCATCATCCGTGTACTTTAGCTTTGGTATTGGTATCCCACAATTAATGGATGATCCGTGTACTGGATACACTTAACAAGAGAAAACATAATTTATGCTTACCTGATAAATTTATTTCTCTTGTAGTGTATCCAGTCCACGGCCCGCCCTGTCCTTTTAAGGCAGGTCTAAATTTTAATTAAACTACAGTCAACACTGCACCCTATGGTTTCTCCTTTCTCGTCTTGTTTCGGTCGAATGACTGGATATGGCAGTGAGGGGAGGAGCTATATAGCAGCTCTGCTGTGGGTGATCCTCTTGCAACTTCCTGTTGGGAAGGAGAATATCCCACAAGTAATGGATGATCCGTGGACTGGATACACTACAAGAGAAATAAATTTATCAGGTAAACATATATTATGTTTTTAGCCTGTAACACGACGTCAGTCCCGCACTAAAAAATAAAATTTTTGTGTGGGATTTCCATAGCGCCGGTATTGCAGGTTGTGCGGTCCGGCTTAAATGCTTGCGTTACAGCCTATACCGACATCTGAGAGCAGAAGTTATAAGTTATGTGTAACAAAAATGTTTCATATAACTCATAACTAAAGTGTTACAAAGAACACTAACACCCATAAAATACCTATTAACCCCTAAACCGCCATCCTCCTGCATCTCAAACACTACATTAAACCTATTAACCTCTAATCTGCCACCCACCCACATCATGACTATTCAATAAAGTTATTAACCCCAAGCTGCCGCCCATCCACATTGTCAACACTATTTAAATATATTAACCCCCTTTTCCCCCGCACCCCAACATCGCCGCCACTATAATAAAGTTATTAACCCCTATTCCGCTGCTCTCCAACATCACCACCACTATTTAAAGTTATTATCCCCTAAACATCTGGCCTCCCACATCTCCGCCACTAAATAAACCTAATAACCCCTAAACCTCCAGTCCCCCACATCACAAAACACTAAATTAAACTATTAACCCCTAAACTTAACGTCCCCTAACTTTAAATTAAAATTACAAATTTAAATAAATAAAAACTTACCTATGAAATAAAAAGTAAACCTAACATTAAACTATAAATTAACCTAACATGACTATTCTAATAAAATAAATAATACTACCAATTAAAATATCTTAAGTACAATTTAAAAAAAAACTAACACTACAAAAAAAATTAAAAAATCTAAATTACAACTAAAAAAAACTAATCCTATGAAAAAAATTGATATAATATAAGTTTACCAAAAATAATGAACACTAAAATCGAGCGAGAAATAAAAAACACTACAGGATTACAAAAAAAATAAACAAAATTATAAAAAATAAAACCAATTTACACCTAATCTAAGAGCCCGTGATAAAAAGAAGCCCCCTCCAAAAATAAAACACCCCCTAGCCTGCAATAGACTACTATATAGCCCTTAAAAGGGCCTTTTGTAGGGCATTGCCGTATAGAAATCAGCTCTTTTACATGTAAAAAAATACAAAGTCCCCCCGAACAGTAAAACCCACCACCGCAACCCAACCCCAAATAATAAAAAACCTACTCTAAAAAAACCTAAGATACCCATTGACCCTAAAGGGGTATTTTTAAGGGCATTGCCCTTAAAAGGGCATTTAGCTGTTTTGCATTGCCCTTAAAAGGGCATTCAGCTCTTTTTCAAAGCCCAAACCCTAATCTTAAAAAGAAAACACCCCAAAAAAAAAAAAAAAACGTGAGGTCTTCATCCATCCCGGGGGCGTCTTCTATCTTTATTTCAGCGGCGCGGAGCAAAGCCATCCTGGGCGGATCATCCTCTTCATACGGTCGCCGCCATACACTGAAGTTGAATGCAAGGTAGCCATTTCAAAATGGCATACCTTGCATTCCTATTGGCTTATTTGATTCTTCAAATTCAAATCAGCTAATAGGATGAGAGCTTCTAAAATCCTATTGGTTGTTCAAATCAGGCCGGAGGTTTAGGGGTTAATAGGTGTATTTAGTGGCGGAGATGTGTGGTGGTCGGAGGTTTAGGGGTTAATAACTTTATTTAGTGGTGGCGATGTCAGGGAGCAGCAGAATAGAGGTTTATAACTTTTATTAGTGAGGGCGATGTGAGGGGGCAGATTAGGGGTTAATAACTTTATTAAAGTAGTGGCGAAATAGCGGTTAATAACTTTTATTAGTGTCGACGATGTTGAGGCAGCAGATTAGGGGTTAATAACTTTATTTAGGTGTCGGCAATGTTGGGGGCAGCAGATTAGGGGTGTTTAGACTTGGAGTTTATGTTTATAGGTTTAAATGTAACTTTCTTTTCCCCATAGACATCAATGGGGTTGAGCTACGGCGATCACCATTCTGCACTTTAGGTGTTAGGTTTTTTTCTAACACTCTCTCCCCATTGATGTCTATGGAGGAAAGCGTGCATGAGCACGTCAATGCAGCCCTTTACTTTTGTGCGGTATGGAGCTTAACGCCACCATATCGCACGCACAGGGAGGCTTTTCAGTAACTCGTAATGGCAGCGATATGGAGGGTGAAATAACGCAACTTTTGTTGCGTTCGTTTCGCACCCTGTTTAGCGCAAAACTCGTAATCTAGGTTTTTCCCTTTCTTTCTTTTCCCGCCCCCCCTCCTCTCCTCCCTATCAACCATCAGTATTGAGAATTACAGAAAAAGGAACTCATCCATTCATCAATGCTCTTGAAAGCGGAATCATATACAGCATTTTAATAGGGTATATAAAACTTCTCTTGGGATTAAGCCAATGCAGGTATATTTGCGAATGTACACATATATATATATATATATATATATATATATATATATATATATATATATATATATATATATAAACACTCTGCCTCCTAGTGAATAGCTGGTGATCCTAAAACACAGTGCACCTGATGTGTATAAGACAGAACTCTTCTTCAAGTGGAAAACGGGTCAGCGGGTCAGGAAAAACAGAGACAGTGTCCTTACCAGGCTCCAGGACTCAGGAACTCACCAACTCACCCCACTCATCTCAGAATGCCTCCGGTAGCTCTGCCAATCCTGCTGGTACTCAGTTTCTCTCACTTGTAAGTGTATCCAAAAGACCTCCCGTCCGAACAAGCTCCTCCCACTGCGTCTGCGTTACTGGACGGGTGCACTGTGATCGACCAATAGAGGCAGAGAATGAGACAGCGTGGTCTGTGAAACTGCAAGCGGTAACCCTTGATCTGAAATCACTCATGCATTAAATCCACTGTTTCTCTTCTTGTCTTGCCCGAATGTGGCTGTGTGCTGCAAACCCAGGCAGATGTGATACAGAAATCAATAGAAAGTAGAAAAACGTCCAGCACTCCAGTTAAATTTACAACGACTTTATTGAGACTCTCCATAAATATAGCATATGACAAAAACACACAATTTTACGCATTTGGGTTGCCCACAATACGTAAGCTATATATAGCATTATATGCAGTAGTATCTCCATAAAAGGTAGGAATGGTTCATGAGAGCATAGGGAGGTTTATATGAGAACTATTTGATTGGACATATGATACAATGATAGAGTGTTTACTTTACATATGATTAATGACTATGATTAATGTATGATATATAGATAATATATATATATATATATATATATATATATATATATATAGTATATAATAAGCAGAAATGAGAGTGCACTCACCAGGACTTTTTCATGATTTATTTCCTAAGCAGGTTTAGGAATAAATGTGTTAAAATAACATATTATATCAGTATCTATGGCTTGTGCTTCATTTAAGGAAGTTTTAAATGGTTAAGCATTTAATACTAATGGTTAACAGTCTAAAACATCTTATGGAGTTTATGTTGTTATGTTAGCTCGCAGTGATAAGCTGTCAAACCTGATTAAACTAAATGTAATCATGTGATATTTATTCATCCAATAGTGAGCGAGGATATTGCTTTTAAATGCACCTCTGTGTGTAACAATGTATCAGCATCTATGATTAAGGCATATAGCCGAAACGGCGTAAGATGGTGTTTTATCATCTGCCATATTGATGGAGAGTCTGTCTCATAAAGTCATTTATTTAGATGTTTGTTTTTTACTTTTTACCAAAAGGCCATCCCACTTTGGGGGTACCAAGTATTATTTTATAGGAATTTGAAAGGGGTGTGCCTCATTTATTAATAATAGGATTTACCTATTTTTGTTTCTTTTTTTGTGTATTGTAAGTTAATTTGAAGCCTTATATGACAAATTTCAGTTTTTTCTTTTGTTTACATGTAATTTTGGAAACTTAATTCTTAAGAATTGACTGGGTATTCTTGTACATATGTATGGTTTATGTAAGATAGGATAAATACATATACCCATATACATATATATCCCTCAAATAATGTAGTGGAAACACTGAGCATCTGTCTAATAGTCGTTCCTTTTTTTTTTTCATTCTAAAAATCTAAAATTTAATAGAGGACTAACTTTGGATAAAGGATCTAGTTAAGATATTATTATTGAAGATTCTGTCATTATGTCTTATGTCTTAGATAATGACTGTACCCAGCCTCCTATTATGTTCATTTATATGGTTACCCTGTATGCAAATGTTTTTTTCTTTTCCCCTGTATGTATTGTTTATTGTAATCTTCAATACATTCTAAAAAAAAAGGAAAAAGGACCATATTACAAAACATAAATACATTCAGGAATGCCAAAATGTTTAAACGCTTTGCTGAAACACAAAAGATGTGCATTTAGATGGATAAAATAGAATGTGAAAGTGTTAATTCAAGAAAATGCCAACAGTGCTCTACTTAGGATGAACAATGCCAAACAGCTTGCTCTCTTAGGTGGTGCCAGTTCAGGGATGAGTCTATTTTTTGGATGTATGCTTTACACAAAGCAGACATCTGCAATCTATTAGTCTAATCCCACTCAAAGGCACATACCAACTCCAAAATGGCAGGTAATTTGTCTGTGTGAAAAAGTATTACATTAGAGAACAGGTGGTTGTGCTTTCAGCAGCTACTCTATATATGTCTATCCTGTACCTAAAATAGTATTAAGAAACATGTGAATTTGGGGTTTTCCCAACTGTAAAGGGGGGAAAAAAACAGTTCATACTAGCTACTAGAATATAGTTACTTTACTGTTCAAGAAACATTTGCAAGATGTTATATAGTATATTCCAATTTGAAAAAAAATAAAAATAAGTGTAACCTTTTCAGTTTTGGTTTTATATAGCATAGAATATTTTGAAAATATCGGAGGGCATTAAAGACAACCTGTCTTAACCCCTTAATGACCACAATGTACCCTGTATGTCACTGGTCGTTGAGGTTTTTTTCAGGACATAATAGCACGAGTCTAGCAAGAACACGCTATTAACGCCCTCCCTCCAGCAGGTTTTGTGGAATAGAGCAGTCTCAACGCTGGTGGCAAGACCGCGCTATAAAACAATCAAGTCCCAAAAAAAGGCCAGTGACATAGAGGGTACGTCGCTGGTCCTTAAGGGGTTTTAATGCTCAAATTGTAATGGAAAATGTGACATTAAGCACAATGCTTGATAAATTTATATTATGCTTTTGAGTCAAGAAATTGGCATCACATATAAGAATTAGTATAATATATATATATATAGATATATATTAATATTATATATATATAATGATATAGTATATATAATATATATATATAAATAGATATTATATAGTATATATACACATATAATATATATAATATTATATATAATAGTATTCAAAACAATTAAGGAGCCATGGATACAATTTTAGGACTGCAGGATCTTGGATCATGAATTTAAGAAGCCCTCGCATTGGCCTAAATTACAAGTGGAGCTCAAAACAAATATATATACAGTAACCCTGCACACCCTATAATTCCTTGCTCACCCGGTGCTAAATCTCCCAGATACAGCCAGCAAATAAAATATTGCACCTGTCTTTATTAAATTCCAAAAGCATCACTTTATTAAATCATCGATGTGGGGGTTTGTCATCCACATCCAAAGTGTTCAGGTCAACCGCCTGGACCTTTGGTCAAGGATACAGGTGGAGGATCAAAACGTTGGATGTGATGACAAACACAACAATGATGGATTAAAGTGGTGCTTTTGGAATTAATAAAGACCGGTGCAAGATTTATTTGCTGGCTATAAATACATATTTATATATATATATAGCCTTAAACCATACAGACTGAGATACAAAGCAAGGTGGACACAGCCGCTTTGTAATTTTGCTAGGCACATACAAAACACATAAATGGACGACAGTTTCAAACCTGACTGGGTAACACCTTAGAACCATGTATCTTAAACATCAATGTTATCATTCCGGGCCCAGAAGAAGAACTTGAGTGAGTACATGTCAGGTTTGGATGTCAGCTAAGGAGAGCGCTGGTATTGGTCTCAATGTGAGATGAGAGCTTGCTTTTGCATTGCTGGGAAGCATTATGCATTATGTAATACAGAGCTTATTATATTTTTGTTTATTTTCTAAGGCAGAATCTTGGTCTGCTTTTTCTTGTTTATAACAAACGTGGTAATTTTGACTTTAATGTCCAGTAGGGCTGGTGACGATATGGGAAGAACAACAAATATCACGTTTTTTTTAATGAAATATTGCGATTTTTATTGCGATTTTATTAAAATATGTTACAACCTACATTTGCATTGAAATTGCATTTAAGTGAATGTAGAAGTTTCATCAAGTAGTGTCCGTTTTTTAAAATACTATTAAAAACAGGGCACTTTCATTGATTGCAACCATATTTTTAGAAATACTTACCTCTTCGTCTTGAAAGCCGCTCCAGCGCTTCGCCAGCCCGTTGCAAGTCTCTTCCTACGTCGGCAATGACGATTCTGGCATCCTCCAATCACAGCTCCCCCCGGGGACGCAATGCCTAAAGCAACGCTGTGATTGGAGGAAAGCTGGAATTGTCATTTCTGCGAAGGGCGGGGAAAGCGACATCATCAGCGATCCGTCTTTCAAGATGAAGAGGTAAGTATTTCCACAAATATGGTGCAATGTAAAGTTTCATCAATGAAAGTGCCCATGTTTTTAATAGTATTTTTAAAAACCGGACACTACTTGATGAAACTTTACATTCACTTTAACTGTTCACAAAAGAAACACAGATATGTCGCTTCTTGGTCCGACCCCCTGGAGAAATGATCAATGCTGTTGCTGGGCTGGACTGGAGCGTTTGTGTGAATGACATGACATGTTAAGGAAGCCATTTCAGATTTTTTGTTGTTGTTTGTTTTGACAAACAATTGCAGTCTCATGCGATCTAGATATTGCGCAGACTCATATCGTGATTAATTGCGTCATGTGATTAATTGCACAGCCCTATTGTCCAGTAAATGATATAGGACAGCTAAGAGTATACAGGACATTATGAATTATTAAAAAAACAGAAACAGCTTTCACATTACTTTAGCTACCTGTGAAGGTGTTTAGCTGTAAAAAAAAGATCTAAAATTTCATATATAAACACCTTAAAATGCCTCATCGTAACTAAGTGCTTCACGGTAAGCATATTATTAATACTGTGAGATATTAACTTGCCCTATTTAAAGGGATATGATACCAAAATGTTGAAGCACATGAAAGTGATTCAGCATAGCTTTAAAGTGATTGTAAAGTTTAATGAATAAGTGCCCGGGAACTTATTCATTAAACTTTACAATCACTTTAAAGCTATGAATACTTTCATTCATTAAACTTTACCATGACGCTTATTTTTTAAAATACCTTTGCGTTATGGTAAACTTAACGCCGAACCTCTGCCGGATCGTTATCGATATTCTATTGAAAGCAGGAGCTGCGGGTGGAAGATCATTGTAATGTTTATGTAATGTATTTTACATGTATTTTACATTTTTTTATGGTAAAGTTTAATGAATAAAAGTGCCCCTGTTTTTAAGATTACTTTTAGTTACCGGGCACTTATTCATTAAACTTTACAATAATAACTTTACAAGCTAACTAGAAAATATGGCCTGACTATCTCTATGTAACAAAGGAGGATATTTTGCCTCAACATTTCCTCAGTAGCTACATCCCATTGTAAATGTACTTTAAGAAGCCAATCACAGGGGCGGAACTACCGGTGATGCAGCAGTCACGGTCAGGCCACCGAGAGGTCCCCCACCAGGGGGGGGGGCCCAGCTTCAGCACAATTCTTTTTTAAAACTTTTTTTTTTCTTCCAAAAATTTCTTCCCCCCGTGCACCCCCTTCTTCATCTGCTATCTACGCCTACTCCTCCTGACAGTTTTAAATCAGAGCATTACCGCTGGTTACCATGGCAACGCTCTGAAACATTTCCTGCTTAGCGGGAAAGAAGGAGCTGCGTCACAAGGCAGGACACATGCAGAGCTGCAGCTGACAACACCAAACAGTCACCACATTGCCCAGCGTTACTGAATAGACGGGCCCTTCACTTACTTTGGGACAGAGACCCCAGAAACTTGGCAGTGCTGGGTTAAGCTGCATTGTGTCTGCTGACTGCTGGTTATCTAAATCTCACCACAGTGCAAGCAAGAAATAACACTGACAACAGGGACATGGCAACCAAAGGAGCTAGTGGTTTGCAAGTTCTCCTTTCTACACTACGGGTAAATCCTCTGTTTATTCATTCCAGTAGCTCTGATTCCAGCCACCTAGATAATAATAGCCCCATTTGACCAAGTAATAAATACTTTGGGTCAGAGAAGGTTAAAACGACAATATAATCTTTATTTAAAGCGTTTGTCTAAATTTATGGATTCATTTAGATTTTAAGATATTCCTATTACCAAAGCTGAATATAGGTTCTGTGGGTTTATTTTTTATTGGGTTTAATCTATAAGTGCATTTTATATATATATATATATATATATATATATATATATATATATATATATATATATATATATATATATATATAAATATATATATATGTGTGTGTGTGATATATATATATATATATATATATATTAATATTTATGTATATAGGACTTCACCCCTGTGTGTGTGTATATATATATATATATATATATATATATATATATATATATATATATATATATATATATATATATATATATATATATTGATTCTATGTTGATATATAAAGTTATGTCAGTATATGCTGTGTGTGTATAACCATATATGTCCCCCGTCTATTATCCTTTACTGACACTGTCTGCCTCTGTCTCCAAAACCCCCCTCATGATTTTTACGACACCCCCTCCTCCCCCCTGTATTCAGACCTCTGTAACACTGTCTTTTTAGCCATCCTATGTTTTAAGATATCATCTGTAAATTCCATCAAATTGGTCAGTATTGCTTCAGACTTGAAAAAGGAAGACATTCTTCGGAAAGCTTGTCATCTTATAAATGTATAGTTAGTCCAATAAAAAAGTATCATTGCTCAATACAATACTCTTGTTATTTTGATATATATATATATATATATATATATATATATATATATATATATATATATATATACACATATTATTCTGTGATGGATATCAGAGTATGCAGTGTGTGTCATAGAAACATATGCTTTCCTGTATAAATAATTTAGCGTTAATTAATAGCCTGCCATATTCGCATATGCTTTTTAATCACTTTACTGCATTGCTTTTTATTATGATAGACATATGGGGAAGTTAAGGGGGTAATTCACTGCTACATAACATGTGATCTAACCACTGATTATCAAAGCTCACATGGATCAGCTTTATTGCTGGGATGTTGTGTGGTGGATTCACAGTGATCGGGAGTCTTATATCTATTTTCTATCAACCTGCAACCTGGGATGTCCTCAGCAAAGTCTGTTGTCTTCTGTAGATAGTTCACTAAGTGGATCAAGCTTATAATAAAGTAACCACACCTGGTAATATGTAAAAATATACATTACATATAGATTTTTATATTTTGAAATGATTTTTGGGATGGGATGCCCGAAAATTGCTTATTTTTTCTGATTCTAGTCATTGGTTGCCCTGTAGCAGAGGGGTTGCAGCATTGTGAGTCTTGAGCTGAAGAAATACAATAAAGTGATTAGGCATGTCATTTTTTTTAACCAGATGTGAGAATTAATTTTAAAAAAATGAGTTATTAAAATAACAATAATATTTACTAAATAACATCATGTTAGAGTATGTGATAATGTTGCAGTAAGCACATAAAAGTCATTGAGTAGATAGTGAAGCTGTACTTATGAAAAATATTTACAGAAAAAGCTATACAAGCATATTTATATCAGGGTTGATGGTTGTTCTATGGGTGTGCTGGGGGGTGTACACATTTTGTGACAAATTTTATTTTTTCTCCCATTTTTCAGCCTCCTACATCATGTGAAAGACATCAGCCAATCACAGACTAGTTTATGTATGCACATGCTCAGTAGGATCTTGTATATACTAGGATCATAATAGCACATGTTGTTTTTAGGAATTATCATTTCTCTGTAACAAGTATCTGTACATAGCTTACACATATAAATATAACACATTAAGGCGATAAAGTAAAGGGACGTGAAACTTATTTTTTCTTCTTTCTCTATTCAGATAGTGCATACAATTTTAAACAACTATACTTATATTATCAAATTAGCTCCTTTCTCTTTGTATCCTTTGATTAAGGAGCAGCACTGCACTACTGTGAGCTCGATGAACACATTGGGTGAGCCAATGACAATAGGCATATATGCACAGCCACCAATCAGCACATAGGTTCCAGCAGTGCACTGCTGCAGCTTCTGAGCCTTTTCAATAAAGGATACCAAGAGAACAAATCAAATTAGATAATAGATGTAAATTAGAAATTTGTTTAACATTGCATGCTCTATCTAAAACATGAAAGTTTAATTTTGACATTATTATGTTGGAAAAAAAAAGATATGTATCAAATTTACATTTTTTGTGGGGGTGGGCCCTTCTTAGATTCTTGCACCTGGGCCCTGCGGACATTTTGCAAGGGAGTGTGCACCTGGCATGTGCAGGCACAGTCATGTTATTTCAATATTCAGTTTAAGGATGTTTACTATAAAATCATTCAAAATGTCAGTAAAACCTCATGATTAAAAAAAATCAAAGCATGACTTCAGTATTGCTAAAGCTAATTGGCTATTGTTTTTTTTTTTTTTCAACTTGCAGCGGGACAGTAGCTGAAGGATAACTGTTCACTGAGCACTTAGCATTGTGAGATAAAGACATTTTGAGATAAAATATATTTCTTTTTTACATAAAGATGTTCAGGTGATATTTTCTTGTCAGCATTTTACAGTTGAAAAAATCAGCTATTGCAAAAAGTATACTATAAGCGTGTTATGCATACTTTCCACAAAGTAATTGTATAACTATATATCCCACTTCCTTAGTATGAGAAACTGATTATAAACATTTGCTCTTCTAATGTTTTTGCAGCTTAAGAATCCTATACCATTAATAGATTTACAGACAGAGTTCATTTCTACATACTCATCTTCAAAAAAAAAAAAAAAAAAGATTACCTAATAAGGGCTAGTATTTTTAAACAAACCTATCTGCGTGGTTGAATGTATGTTACATATTTTCTTTTCTTCCATAAGAAAGGATACATTTTGCTTGTGGCAAATTTCTGTACCACTTAATTTGGATGTCTTTTGAAGTCAAAGGATTTGGTGTATTCAGCTTTTTTTGATTTGCAGCTTCTTGTTTTAATACGAGGGGGGGGGGGGGGAAAGCCCAGAGTTTTTTGATTTTTTTTATTTGGATCTCAGTCAACTTAAGTAGAGTACTTGAATGTTGCTTATGAACATCAATTTGCAGTTTAGTAACTTATTAGTAATGGAATATATATAAATATGTTTTTTTAATATTTATGTTTTAAGATCACTATTTTATGTTAATATTGCATTTAGATATACAATTAGATTAAATGGTAAACATGTTTGGATACGTCTGATTGTTTTTGTAAATTGTAATAGAATACGTTTTGAATAGTAAGTAGAATACCGACACATAAAGCTATATTTGTAATTTACAAAACAGATATCAAGTTTAATACTTTTTATATAAAAAATAAGCGATACTACTTTTTATCATACAGTACTGTATTTTTATGAATGTACCCTTAAAGTTTAAGACAACATAGAGTTAAAGCCATAAATGTTACATACTACACGCTACTAAGATAGTAAACATGTTTTAAAATGTTTTAAAATAACATTATTTTTTGTTCTAAAAATAATCATTCTTATTAAAACTGATTCAGATGTGTATACATTTAATGATGTATGTTGTGCTAGACACTACAGGCTCTCCTTTTAATTGTTATGGGTTTGGCTATTTAAACACATAAGAGAAGTACAACTGTTTGTACATGCATTATCTATTTACCTTTTTAGATAGTTGTAAAAAAAGATGGTTGCAGTATGTGGAATAAATAATATTATGTACTGTATAATCTACTGTCATCCTTAATCTCTTGCTCAGTCTCCCTTAAACAAGTTGCAGTATGGCATGGGTTTGAGTTGTAGCTGGCTTTAGTAACCACAAGCTCATTTAAAGGGATATTAAACTGCTGAGTACAACTACAGTATTATGATTACTAACTTTCTTTTCCTGCAGCTGTCTTCAAAGTCAGTCTCTTATTTTAACCCCAATACAAGTATTAGTTAGTGAAGCTCTGCATCTTCACACTGGGGCCGCCATCTTGGAGCTTATATTTGTTATGTAACTTTCAAACTGTGCAAAAACGTAAAACTTCTGCTCTATGTTATGTGAGCTAAACTGAAGTGCAAGGTACAGCTGTAAAAAAACAAGTAACATCACAGATCTGTGAAAGTGCTCTGCTTCTGTCACAGGATGTAACAATACGTGTGCTACAAGATGGCGGCGCCCAGTATAAAATGCAGAGCTCTACCAACTGGATTCTGTAATGAGGCAAAATAAGAGAACGGCTTTAAAGAGAGCTGCAGGCACAGGAGGGAAAACACTAGCATGATGGGTAGTAACCATCCTACTGTAGTTGTACCCAGCAGTTTAATGCCCCTTTAAAGAAACAGAACTATTAATGCAAGGGATAGGTTATTTGCAGATGCTTTACACAATGTCATTAAGTACTTTTCATTTTTAACCCTCCAGACTAAGGCCTCGCTTCCATTGAGTCGTAATTCAGTTTGCGTGCACTCGCAAACCGTTAAATATGCTGTCGAAAGCAATAGCGTTTAACGACTGTTTCCAATGGCGCGTTATACCTCAATATCGGCTGCCGGACTTCGGCTGCCGAAAAGATTTTCGCGTCCCATAGAAAGTAATAGAAGCTGTTAATCGATAAATTATACCAGGTTTCCATTGAAAGCGCTAACCGTTAATACACTGTCGGAGGCTGTCGATACATTGAGAAATATTACCCCCAGCTCAACTAGGTGTAAAGGAGGAAAAAAGAGCTTTTTGAGGCCTGTTTCTCATTGAAATAGCAAATCACAAAAAAATTATGAGTGTTTCAATGTACAAATAACATTATATATGCTACATTTATTGGTCCTATGTATAGGAATATTTGTACCCATGTTGTCATAGAAATTTCAATATGTATGTGCATATAAAAATATATGCAAGCACCACAATTATGGAACGACCTCCCGCACACTTTCAAACCTTCCCCATGCCTAATATCCTTTAAGAGATCCCTCTCTACATATCTCAAAACAGAATGCACCTGTCATTGTTGATTATATATTTCCTACCGGTTCTATGTTAAATTTTTGTGCATATATGGTGTATTATTATTTTTTTTATTTTATTGTACCCATTGTATCAATGCAATGTTTTGTGGACCCAGGACATACTTGAAAACCATAGAAATCTCAATGTATCTTTCCTGGTAAAATATTATAAAAATAAATAAAATATCTACCTATTCAAAATGAAACCTTTGCCCAGGGATGCTATATATAATCTCAATACATATAGAAAAATAATTCAAAGGAAATAAGTTGTTTATCATGAAGATGAGTTTTATTATTACAGATTTACCCTCATTCAAATGTAATTTTCAATGTGAAAATCATATTTATTCAATACAAAACGATGACACATTAAAGTTATAATGTGTCATAGTACTAATATTTATATAATATATGTAATGTCATGTCTGCTAAAGCAGATAATACATTTGCAATATTTAGACTATTAACCAAAATACATAAGTGCTTAATATTACATACTTCAAGAGATATGAAGTATTGTCTTTAACATGGAGTTATTGAAACATTTTAAAAGTGCATTGTGCATTGGTCCCAGGGAGAGTCTGTGTCTGTTCATATGATGTCAATTAAAATGTATTAATCACCTCTATATCATGGCAATCACATATATGTTGTATATACATCAGTGCTTAAATATCCTAAAGATACATTTATCTAATTATTCTAAATATTGAATAATAATCTTGACAAAAAGGAGTGCATTAGTCATGATAGGTATTAGTCATGATAGGTATATATTTCAGATATTACATTCCACATAGGACTATAAGAATGAATGCAAGGTATTTGGCCATATCAACAGGAAGGAGTATTTACTTTTCAACTCTTCTATAACTGTATAACCCTTATTAGCTTCATCTGAAGGAGCAAACAACATATGCTTGTGGAATATAAATCATAACAATTACACATGTCACGTTGACTTATGTTAGATAGCATATACTGTATAAATTTCAGACACGTATCCCCAAGTATTCTTAAACGGCATAATATGATATCCTCAATAAAAGGACACATAAATTTATCAACAATGTACACCTGCATATTAATTGACATCATGTGAAATAAAAATGAATAAAGCTGTTCATTTTTAGCAGATAAACAGCTATTAGAATAATATTAAGATATATGTTCAAATTTGGATTAGAAAAAGGGATGCATATTTATGAGATGAAAATCGCACTTAAAAAAGTGCTTTAGTGCAAAAATTAGATATGATATATCTTGGGTTGAAAAAAAAGAATATTAATTAATTCTTGCGGCGGGATTTTGCCTTTGGAGGAGAGGTACTTAGGGGGGCAGTGTGGCGTCTTGTGCGACGCCCACCAGCTGAATGTGAGGCTAATAACCGCGATTCAGGGTCCTGCAGGGAGATGACAGAGGATGCAAGGGAGGATGGAGTTTGGGGCCTATCCGCGAGCCTCTCCACTGCCTCTGCCAGGCGGACGAGTGAGGCATTATGGATGTCCATTTGGCTCTGTATCCTTCTCAAATCCTGCTGCTGCTGGAGCCTGGACAGCCTAAGCTCTCTATGTATGAGCCTCAGTAGATCATCCTGCTGGGACTGTGCCGGACCCTGTTGTACATTTGGTGTCTCAGGAACTAATAATTGGCTGGTTCCAGGGCTGTCTCTCCGTATTGGTGACTGTGAGGTTGTCTGTGATGGCACTGTTGGCAATACATTGGTGGGTGCAGTGGGTGGTGGTGTGGATTCCTGTTGTGCCATAGGAGTGGGAGGCATATAGTACAGATGATGCAGATCTGTATGCTGCTGTGGTGGGTGCATCATCTGCTGCTGAGGATAATGATGTCGTGGTGGGTGCATCATCTGTTGCTGAGGAGGATGTTGTGGTGGGTGCATCATCTGCTGCTGAGGAGGATGTTGTGGGGGGTGCATCATCTGCTGCTGAGGAGGATGTTGTGGGGGGTGCATCATCTGCTGCGGTGGGTGCAGCTGTGGGGGCTGTGCCATTTGTTGCTGCGAAGTATGCATGAACTGCCATTGTTGAGGAGGATGAGTCTGCTGGGGTTCAGAACCCAAAACATGAAATGTTGTCTCCGAAGTAGATGGAGAAGGGCATGATACATCCTCCACCTCATATGCCCTAGGCTGCTGCATATCATCTTCTAAGAGGCTGATATAGGAGGTAGTGTCACCATAGATATCCTCATCCTCCTCAGTGAATGTAGGAACATCCTGCTGTGGTGTTGGTGCAGCTTCATACTCCTCCTGTTCGGAACCTACAAATAAATATACGGTATGTTTACATTATCTATCTAATAGAATATATTACTTTGTAGCATAACAACACAGACTATTATATTCCATATTTATGTGTATATATGTACACACACACACACACATACACACACACACATACACATACACACATACACACACACATACACATACACACATACACACAAACATACACATACACACACACATACACACATACACACACACATACACACACACACACACACACATACACACACATACACACACACACATACACATACACACACATACACACACACAAAATCAAAGCATATATGACCATAACTGAGGAATCTTTATAGACTGTGTCTTAAAGGAACATTGTTAAAGGGACACTGTACCCAAATATTTTCTTTTGTGCTTCAGATAGAGCATGCAATTTTATTCAACTTTCGGATTTACTCCTATTTTCAAATGTTCTTTATTCTCTTGGTATCTTTATTTGAAATGCAAGAATGTAAGTTTAGATGGTGGCCCATTTTTGGTGAACAACCTAGGTTGTCCTTGCTGATTGGTGGATAAATGCATCCACCAATCAAAAACTGCTGTCCAGAGTTCTGAACCTAGAAAAAAAAGCTTACATGTCTTATTTTTCATATAAAGATAGCAAGAGAATGAAGAGAAATTCATAATAGGAGTAAATTAGAAAGTTGCTTAAAATTGCATGCTGTATCTGAATCACAAAATAAAATTTTTGGGTACAGTGTCCCTTTAAGGACAATGACACATGATTTATATGAAATGCTTAATATTCTTGGTTATTTATATTATCAATATCTTGCTTGTCGGAGCAGATATACAATACAGAGTGCTTGCTGAACATATTAAATACATACTATGTAAATTTAGATTCATAGCTAAACACAGATGGTAATTTATGATATACAACATATATACATCACATATATGGTTATATTTAATATTGAATATTCACCTTCATAACACCTCTTCAGGTGCACAGAGGTGTCCATTGTCCCCTTACATCCGTAAACAGATTCATTCAACCGAGATGACATGGACAGATCATCTCCTCCATGACCTTAGGTGTATTCTCTTGCAAGGACCACCACTTTCCCACGGCATATTTGGGCCTGCTGTGGCCAGCTTAGCTTTGGTTTCCCTCCTGCAGTCATGATAGCGGTGTTTAATGCTGGCAGTAGAACGATTACGTCCTAAGCAGCTGACTGCCACTCGAATCTCCTCCCACAGCTTATTCCGGACAGCCGGCCTCAGGTTAGGGTTCTCCAGCTGAGCTGCCCTCTCCAAGTATGCCTCAACAAGAGCCTCCTTCTCCTCCTCAGAGTACCTCTCCTCTCTTAGCCTGCCCTTCACACCTGAAGGGCCAGCAGACACAGACTCTCCCTCCTGTGACTGGGGACCAGCCCTCTCTACCTCCTCTGTCCCTGCAGGCTGTGACAGGCTACCACCAGCCCCACCCCCAGTTGCCACAGTCTGCCCCACTTTCCCTTTTCTTTTTGTGCCTAGCTGAGGCTGACTCCTCCTCACTCCTCCCACCTCCATTCCTCTTCCACCCTCTCTCCTTCCCTCCTCTGCCAGGGTTTGAGGAAGGACAAATCCTCCACCCAAACCTCGGCCCCTATTCCTGCCCATACTACTCCCTACTTCCCCCCTCCCCTAGCCTCTATCCACCCGCACACCCGACTGCCCTCCCCCCGACCACCCCCCTTCCCCAACTCCACTAGAGGCCTATCCATCCCTTTTTCTCCTTCCCTCCCGAACTCCTAACCTACACTAAAGTCCCTAGCGTACCTAACGACACTATTCACCTAACTAGAACCTAAATTAAATAGCCCCAAAACCTATCTACCTAACCTATCTAGACCCTAACTATCTCTATTCTATACCCCTCAAAATAAAAATAAAATGTGGGGTGAAAATAAACAAAGGATGTAAATGAAAAAGGAAAAACTAAGGAGATTAGAAGCAAAATTTATAAGAAAAATAATAAGGGATGCAAATTAAGAAAGGGTGGACTATATAGTCAAATGAAACAAAAAATATGGGATGTTTAAAAAAAAAAAAATAGGATGGCAAAATGTATATATAAAAAAACAAGTTATATAGTGAGGGAAGGGAAAGGGTAGTCAAAGGGGGGAGGGAAGTGGAATAAGGATTAATGAAAGGAGTAATAAAGGAAGATGGGATATGGGGGTTAATGAAAAAAAAATGTGAATGTGTTTGTATCAAATAAAAGTGTGTATGTGTGTGTGTGTGTATTTGTGTGTATAAACTAATGTGTGTTAATTAACTAATGTATGGATGTGTGTGTGTGTGTTCCTAATATTATATGAGGCCTACTATAAGAATATATGAAAATCAAATATCAAACTCTCCACTAACTCTCAAACAACTCTCAAAAAACCCAAAACTCCTACCAACGCAACTAGCTCCCGTGTCTTTCTCTCTAGAGGCGATCACAGGTAAAGAGCGCAGTCCAAACCGTTATTCTTATAGACAGAGGGTCGGTTACCATGGCAATGCACTTGTTATGGCGCGCTTTTCGACAAATCCGACATCGGTTGGCAACGCAAACTTAGCGTACGGCCGAAAAGAGCGACTTCCGCGCGCAACACGCTAATCTTTTCATGGAAACCTGGTACTAAAATGGAGCCGTAAATTACTTTAGCTGTCGTCCGCTTCGGTAGCTTACGGCTCCATTTTTAACGACTCAATGGAAGCGAGGCCTAAATGTTTACATTTAACTGAGCAAATTCTTTACCCCATTCATTTAATAAACTGTTATTCCGTTTCTGCTCACTGTCAGGACATAACAATCTATTCTTTTGATAGTGGGATATAAATTGACAGAGCAGATTAAAAAGGGCAAATACAAATTATTCCTTTTCTATAGGTCTACATTTTAAAAGTAGAGAGAGTCAGGTAAGTATAAGGCCATACCAGAAAAGACATAAAGAGCTGGTTTATTTTATATTGAAAATCTCATACTTTATATAATGTCATGGGAAGTCAGTGAGAACTTTAATAAAATATAGTGATTGTTTTTTAAGAAACCTACATACTACATAATGGGTGTTGGTGAAGGAAATATTTAGCTGTTTTACTGTTTGCTCTTTTCTATAGTCATTTACATTTTATGTGCAACTGATGAATGAAAACAACAACATTGCTGTGTGTTTGTATTTGCGTCAATAGCAGTGAAGAATATATATAATTATGGGTAAATAAATACTGAATAGTTATATCACTTTTATAACAATTGTTTTTATAAATGTAATACATATGCAGAATAACAATTGTTATACTATAGTGTGATGTGAGCATATAGATACAAGAAGCAAGGACATGATAAACAGTGAAAGACAAGGTATATATTGTTTGTTTTTATAAATGTAATACATATGCAGAATAACAATTGTTATACTATAGTGTGATGTGAGCATATAGATACAAGAAGCAAGGACATGATAAACAGTGAAAGACAAGGGATATATTGTTTGTTTTTAGAGGAACATAATGTTTTATAACAAAGCTGTATAAATAATGACTATTAACAATAGATTATATGCAAACATTAGTGATATAATAAAATGCTGTAAAACATAAGAACATTTTCTAGTTTCACTTTTATGTCCCTTTAAAGGGACACAATACTCCAGGAGGCTCATTTATCAAGCTCCGTAACCCTGTCCACCCTGCTGCTGATGAGGCAGACAGGAATCGCCACAAGTCAACCCATCGAGTACGATCAGGTTGATTGACACCTCCCTGCTTGGGCCCATTGGGCCCGCGAATCTGCAGGGGCGTGTTGCACCAGCAGCTCTTGTGAGCTGCTGTGCTATGCTGAATATGGAGAGCTTAGTGCTCTCGCATTCAGCGATGTCTCGTACCTGATCCGCACTGTCGATCAGGTCCGACAGACAATTGATAATTCAGCCTCCAGATGTTTTTTTTGTTTAAAAGAGTAGATAATCCCTTGATTAACCGTTTGCCCCCATTTTGCATAACTAACACATTTATATTAATATACATTTTACCTCTGTAATTACCTGTGTATCTAAGCCTTGCAGGCGGCACTTATCTCATTGCTTTTACAGACTTCATTTTAGGCCAATCAGTGCTGACTCATAAATAACTCAATCACAAATTTCAAAATTTCAAAAACTCCAGCCACCATGATAGTTAAAAAGCCTTATTTTTCTTATCCTGGGTCCCAACAGTACAACGTTTCAAGCCAATATCATAAATAACTCCTCAGGAGTGAGCACGCTGTTATGAACTAGCACTGTCTACTGTGAAAAACTGTCTAAATGAACTGAGATAAAGGCGGCCTTCAAGGGTTTAGAAATTAGTATATTGCCCACATAGTTTAGCTTTTGGATGATAAAAGTATATTGGAAAGTTGCTGTAAAATTGCATGCACGTGTCTGAATCATGAAGAGTTTAAAGAACCAGTCAATGCATGATGAAATAAGTATAAAAAAAGTACCATTGCTTAGTTAAGCTAAAATAGAAGTCAATCTGAAGCAAACAGTTTTATATAACTGAAGTTATATTTTGAAAGAAAACTTAGTTTAAAACTGCACCCTTTCCATTTTGCCACCGCTGTCCCCCCGCCCCTGACCAAAGGAGGATTTTCCTCACAGTTATTGACAACGGTTTCCAGCCAATCGTAGATTTTTAATTTGCATGCTAGTGTTCTATGTAGGCATGCTCTTGTGCCCACGTGAGCCCCTGTGCCGCTCACGTGACTCCCCCCATGCGTGCATGATTCGGGCACACATGAAAGGAGCAGCTCGGCTGTATCAGCAGTTAAGCTGGAGCTGTTCCCTTTCATGTCAGTTGCATCTGTCTCTCCCTTATAATATTTTTTCACTCTTTGGCAGCATGCAAGTGTTTTTCTGCCTATGGTGACATGCACGGTCTTTGATGTCACTGTTCCACCTAAAAAAGCGTGGTCCCGTTTTCCAGGTTGCGTCACGCTGACATCACCACTTGCGGTCGACATGCCGAGAGGAGGAAAACTGCATATACAGTATAGCAGTTTTTCATTAGGCAACATTACCACATGACCTGGAGAGACGGAAAGCAAAAAAGATTTTCAAAACTATCGTTTTCAATGAGTATGAGGTGCATTTAACCAGTACAGCTCTATATTATTTTTCAACTTGTGCACACAGTTATGCTGATATCAAGGAGTGTTGACTGGTTGTTTATTCTGATTAAAACTGTCCCTTTATGTAAGGACCAAGACTAGACTGCACCAGAGCTGAAAACGTATGTAAGAAACACCTTTTTCTATGGCGCAGGAACAGGAATTAAAGGAGCACTAAAGGTAAAATCTATTGCACAGCGTACACGGCTCATTTCCATTGAGCCATAATTAGGTTGCGCAAGTCGTATACCTAGTAATATGCTGTCGGATAGCAGTTTCATTTATCGACTAGCGTCCGATGGCGCTGTATACCTCAATATTGTATCTACATGGAAAGTATTAGAAGCTGATAACCGATAACTTTTGCCAGGTTTCCAATGAAAGAGCAAACCATTAATACTCTGTATGGATGTTTTTTTTTTTCATATGTAATATTTTTGTTGTTCTCGTGTATAGAGAATAGTTGCATAGTTGGAAATATCAGTATGTATTTACATATAAAAATAAATGCAAGCACGTATATACAAAATTCAAACTATATCCGTATGCCTAGGGCAGTAAGAACATATTTCATAATTAATAAAGTAAGAAATATAATTATAATAAAAAATATTTGTTTATAGTTACAAAATGTACTATAAAGAAGGTATCTTTATTTTTGTTTCTTTTAGAGGTGATACCAGGTAAGGAGCGCAACGTAAACATACATTTTTATAGTTATAGGTTTGGGTACCATAGCAACTAATTGATTTTCAGAGAAATCCGACGTTGGATGGAAGCGTTAACTTACATCTACAACGAACTAAGCGACTGCACCAATGCCCAAAAGAGTTCAATGGAAATCTTGCACTAAAATGAGCTGTAAACTACTTTTAGGCTATTGGCCACTTCGGTAGCTTACGCTCCATTTTTTACTGCTCAATTGAAAGAGCCCACAGTCAGTTGGAGTAGTTTGAAGTAAATGCGCACACAGAGACAGTTGTTATCACTGCAGTATATGTTTGTATAGATATTGATTAAACACACAGGCTTCTGATTGTGCTGGGACTTGAAACGAGTAGTTTGCACAGAAAGGGAATATGTGCTCATCCAGGAGTTACTTAGGAACTGCATGTTACAAAAGAACAGGATGTGTGCACAAGCATTTTTTTATTTTTTACATTTTATTTATAACTGGAAGTAGGTGAATACATGGAGAACAAGTATATTGCATCCCCAGGATGACAGAAGTATCAAGGTCAACTAAAACATTTTGAAAAATGTAATAAGTAGAAATAATAGTCTTATCTTGTTTGATCACAAATGTGCCGAAAAAAAAGTTACTAGAAACCCACCAACCATACACCTATGCATCTCTGATTTTTTATGCTTAAACTTTGTTTCATAAAATATTTTCACCTTCAGTATTTTTGACTGCTTCTAAACTCACAGCACCACCTGTCATGTGGCGTATGTCAATCCCCTGGACTTTTCCAACCGGGAAGATTGACAGCTCTTGCTCGCACGTGATTGGCTGCATGCAAGCAGTGGGCAGGGTTGCACACTTCTGCCAGTGTGCAATGTTAAATGTGGGCAGTGTATTGCAGACAGGGGTGAAGATGTATGCCCCTGTCCACCCGGTCTTTAAATCTGTCCGAATGCATTACATTTTAATTTCTATTATTATTATGAATAGTATGCTCTGAACAGTAATGTGAGCCAATTACTAGAAGAATATATGTGTAGCCAACAAATATAAGCTAATAGCTCCCAGTAGCCAGTACAAACTCCTGAGTTTTCCTAGTATGCTTTTCAACAAAGATAGCAAGAGAAAAATAGAAAATTTAAGTAAATATGAAAGTTGATTAAATTACATCTATCTAAATCATGAAAGTTTAATTTTGATTTTACATATCAAGTTGAAACAATGCAGACTTATTAAGGCTAGTTTCCAAAGGAAGAAAGTTTTCACTTTGGCAAAGCCTTATTACCTTCAGGAACACCCTTAGTTGCCCATCTTAAAATGGGAAGCACAATATAATTAAAAAAAAATGGTTGCCTTGTGTTTGAGTAGTATATACCAACCTCTTATTTCTAGTCTTTTGGGTGAAATTTGTGGTGATATGAAAATATCTGCAACACACCTCTTGTCATTCTTTTCTATTTGCAGTTATGTTTTCCAATACTGAGCCTAATCTTATTGTCATTATCCCTTGTAACTTGGTTTTTATGTTTTATGTGGATTTGTGATTTGTAGTAATTAAATAAACTCAGCACAAACCTTCATGTAAGTTATATTTAGAATCTTAATTTAATACAGTTTTTTAGATCATGCAGGAAGAAAATCCATTTGCTTTTTTTATTATATTTTTGAAAGCAGAGGAAACCTTTTTTAAAAGATGATTTGTATATATATATATATATATATATATATATATATATATATATATATATATATATATAGTATTCATACAGTATCTCACAAAAGTGAGTACACCCCTCACATTTTTGTAAATTTGTTATTATATCTTTTCATGTAATAACACTGAAGAAATGACACTTTGCTACAATGTAAAGTAGTGAGTGTACAGCCTGTATAACAGTGTAAATTTGCTGTCCCCTCAATAACTCAACACACAGCCATTAATGTCTAAACCGTTGGCAACAAAAGTGAGTACACCCCTAAGTGGAAATGTCCAAATTGGGCCAAGTTAGCCATTTTACCTCCCCGGTGTCATGTGATTCGTTAGTGTTACAAGGTCTCAGGTATGAATGGGGAGCAGGTGTGTTAAATTTGGTGTTATCGCTCTCTCACTTTCTTTCATAATGGTCACTGGAAGTTCAACATGGCACCTCATGGCAAAGAACTCTCTTAAAAAAAGAATGTTTGCTCTACATAAACATGGCCTAGGCTATAAGAAAATTGCCAAGACTCTGAAACTGAGCTACAGCACGGTGGGCAAGACCATACAGCGGTTTCATAGGACAGGTTCCACTCAGAACAGGCCTTGCCATGGTGGACCAAAGAAGTTAAGTGCATGTGCTCAGTGTCATATCCAGATGTTGTCTTTGGGAAATAGACGTATGAGTTCTGCCAGCATTGCCGCAGAGGTTGAAGGGGTGGGGGGTCAGCCTGTCAGTGCTCAGGCCGTACAGCGCACACTGCATCAAATTGGTCTGCATGGCTGTCGTCCCAGAATTAAGCCTCTTCTAAAGATGATGCACAAGAAAGCCCGCAAACAGTTTGCTGAAGACAAGCAGACTAAGGACATGGATTACTGGAACCATGTCCTGTGGTCCGATGAGACCAAGATAAAATTATTTGGTTCAGATGGTGTCAAGCGTGTGTGGCGGCAGCCAGGTGAGGAGTACAAAGACATGTGTGTCTTGCCTACAGTCAAGCATAGTGGCGGGAATGTCATGGTCTGGGCCTGCATGAGTGCTGCCGGCACTGGGGAGCTACAGTTCATTGAGGGAACCATGAATGCCAACATGTACTGTGACATACTGAAGCAGAGCATGATCCCCTCCCTTCAGAGACTGGGCCGCAGGGCAGCATTCCAACATGATAACAACCCCAAACACACCTCCAAGATGACCACTGCCTTGCTAAAGAAGCTGAGGGTAAAGGTGGTGGACTGGCCAAGTATGTCTCCAGACCTAAACCCTATTGAGCATCTGTGGGGCATCCTCAAAGGAAGGTGGGGGAGTGCAAGGTCTCTAACATCCACCAGCAACGTGATGTTGTCATGGAGGAGTGAAAGAGGACTCCAGTGGCAACCTGTGAATCTCTGGTGAACTCCATGCCCAAGAGGGTTAAGGCAGTACTGGAAAATAATGGTGGCCACAGACAATATTGACACTTTGGGCTCAATTTTGACATTTCCACTTAGGGTTGTACTCACTTTTGTTGCCAACGGTTTAGACATTAATGGCTGTGTGTTGAGTTATTTTGAGGGGACAGCAAATTTACACTGTTATACAGGCTGTACACTCACTACTTTACATTGTAGAAAAGTATAATTTCTTCAGTATTGTCACATGAAAATATATAATAAGATATTTATAAAAATGTGAGGGTGTATTCACTTTTGTGAGATACTGTGTATATATATATATATATATATATATATATATATATATATATATATAGAGAGAGAGAGAGAGAGAGAGAGAGAGAGAGAGAGAGAGAGAGAGAGAGAGAGAGAGAGAGATTGTAAGTTCCCACGGGAATAAGGCCCTCAATCCCCCCTGTATTTGTCTGTAAATCTTTGTCTTTTATTGTATTGTTTCTCCATTGTACTGTTATCATTGTACCCATGGGCAGCGCTGCGGAATCTGTTGGAGCTTTATAAATAAAGAATAATAATTATATATATATATATATATATAACTCCTTAGTAGAGAAAGCACTCACTGGACTTCTTAAAGATGCAACAAATAACTTTGTAATAAAAGTTATTTGTTGCATCTTTAAGAAGTCCAGTGAGTGCTTTCTCTACTAAGGAGTTGGATTTAAAACTTGTTAGCACTGTGGCCATTGTAAACGGATGAGGAATGCATATCTTTGAAGGATATATATATATATATATATATAAAGAAGCCAAGAAAAGAAAAAAGCGTAACCCTTAATCCAACACATGCCCATAACCATAATCAAAAGCAACTCGGGGGGGGGCAGGTCTAAGGAAGGCACAACACAACAGTCAGTTAATAGTTTGCATACATTTTATTCTATCACAGAAAGTTCAACCTGTAAGTAGAAAATTATTAGTGCCAAAAAGAACACAAATTAGTTACAGCGTTGGACACCTTGATACAAATTATACTAAACTAATTCTCCGTTGAAACAAATTGTACTGAAACAAAAGTTCATGTTATAGACTTGTTTTCTTTGCATGCATATACAAAAAGAGAACCAGTGCTCAAAGATCAGCATCCATAATAGGCATTAGATAGTAGAATGTTAGTCAGGCAAAATGAAATAGCTGACAGGTTTAAAGCTGAAGCGTATAGTATTAGAAGTTAGTCAGCACTGTTATTAGCGTAGTACAGCACAGTTGTTAACAGAGAATTAAGTTTATAATGGTTTGTAGGTATAGCCCCATAAAGCACCTTTGCCAATGATACATCCTCCTGGAATGGGAATTATATTCCCAGCCCGGCCAACCATATATCGATTCGACTCATCCAGAGTAATTATACTGCTTCTTCCGTTGAAGAGGTAGTTATCACTTACTTGCTCCGCTTTATCGGAAATATTAGCGGCACCTCCTTACAGCTGGTGGGAGCTGTTTCCACTCGATGGGTTATCCGCCAGGCTATTTAATTCAGCACTGCATCCAAAGAGAACATGGCATCCAGGGGGGAACCTATACGAAGCAAACCAACACCATGCTCACTGAACTCCTGTGGGCGTGGTCAATTTACACTTGCTACACGTGTTTCACCCATTCTGTATTCCAATTGGGCTTCATCAGTATATATAGTACTTTTCAGCTCTCTGATACTCATCCTTATATATTAATTCCCCTGATACAACTGGTATCATTTCTTTTATATATATATATATATATATATATATATATATATATATATATATATATATATATATATATATATCAGTGACGTGCAGTGACGTCAGAGGCTGGTGAGGCAGTGGCAGGATACGCCTTCATTCTTTAGATATCCTTTGTTGAAGAAATAGCAATGCACATGGGTGAGCCAATAACATGAGGTATCTATGTGCAGCCACCAATCAGCAGCTACTGAGCATATTTAGATATGATTTTCAACAAAGGACATCAAAAGAATGAAGAAAATTAGATATTAGATGTAAATTGGAAAGTTATTTAAATTTGCATATGGGTTTCATATGGGTTTCATGTCCCTTTAAATGGTGTCTTGGAAAACTGGTCAACTTAGTAAACATCTGATTTTAGTCTAAGAGGATTGTAACAGAAACTCTAGCCAGATAACACAATGCTTGCTCTGATTATGAGATCTAGAAATCCATGCCCATTAAAATATGTTTAAAACATACTTTTTACTTTAATGCTGCAAATTATGCTTATAGATTCTTTCATTACATAAGGGATGAGAGTCAGAGGGGGAGGAAGAGAAACAGAGAGAGAGAAAGAGACCATGGGGGAGAACAACACATAAGGAGAGAGATGGATAGATAGAGAGACACACACACACACACACAAGGGGGGGGGGGAGAGAGGGACCACTGCATTTTAAGTAATAAAACAGCAGAGCTACAGAGAGTTCATAAAATGAGTCTATAATTTAGTGTGAAGTACAGAGGCAAGCTGCTAAGTTAGTGGGTGTAAAGTTTGAGTAAACAAAATACAAAAACGACCCTGCTGTAAAAGAGTAAACAAACACTAAACCACATTCATTAAATTATCATTTTCACTAACAGAATCCCTTCAGTAAAATCTTACTGTAAGGATTCAGGAAGTGACAGTGGCACATTCCACTGCACTTAGAGAGGAAGAACAAAACTCTCTTTTTCACTTTAGCAAAGCTAGCAGGTTCACAGGACAGCAACAAAATATATGAAAGTTGTTTTTTTCTGTTTTTGTTTTGTTTTATATGATTTAACATCCAGTCCCAACCCTATGTTCCACTTACTAATGCCTCTCGCTGGATTGGTTCAGCCCAAATAGGCCTCAAATAAGCAGTTAATGGGCCATGCAATGATCTTAACCACTTGCATCCAGTAGATGGTGCAGCATGTTGTGTAATGGTGGGCAGACCGGCTTGTGCCTCTTCATTGCACAACATATAGCTGTGAGAAAATAAAATGCTGGAAAAATTTTTTTTTTTTTTTTTAAAGCCAATAAAAAAATATATATTTTTGCCCATATGAGAGGTGAAGCACTGCCTCACCTGCCTCTAGTGACTGCACATCACTGATATATATATATATATATATATATATATATATATATATATATATATATATATATATATATATATATATATATATATTATATCAAATGTAAATAATATATGAATTTGCAACTTTTAACAGCGTATATGACATTTGTTTTTCCAGCTGAAGATAAATTAAATTAAAATAGGAGACAGCTAAAGTAGAATAGTTTAAAAGTGTACACTGTACCAGAAAAAAAGACTAAAGAATGTAAACTGCAGCTCTAAAGAGACAAAAAAAAAGTGTTTTCTGTTTCTTTGAGAGAGATGTTCCCTTCTCTGGCAAAAGTGTTGAGAAATAAGCCAGAACTGTTAACTAAAAATAGATTTGATCTAATATGTATGAATGTAAGTGTGTTGTACAAGCTGTGCCGCTGTTTGCAATCTACTGGTCATTAAACAGGATAGTTTGAACTGTACAGAAGCATTTATCTCCTGGTGTTAAACATTTTCATGGATGTTGATTATAAGAAGACATGATAGTCTAAATATAAGGGGAAGTAGTGTCAGCAGCAGCAAGCTTCTACACTTGTGCCATTTTAACATTTCCCATGATCCTTTGTAATACATACAAACATGGTAAAAAAATATTTGTAGGTAATTTTAGTCAGGTGGTTCTTTATATAGAAGATGTTTCTGAAAACAAAACAATGTTTTCTAGTCAGGATTGAAGAGATGAGCCCCTGTAGAACTGTGGAGTTTGTCCTTATCAGCCAAAGAGCATAAATAGAAATTATACAATTTATACTGCTGTATTAGTAGTGTAATTTGAAAAAAATTTGAATAGCTTGTATTAAATGTATTTGTGTGTAAGAATGTTTTAAAGTGTGTGTGTGTATATGTACACGTGTGAGTGTAAATATAAATATAAATATATATATATATATATATATATATATATATATATATATATATATATATATATATATACATACACACACACAGACACAGAGAGAAGTGCACTCTCAGCAACGGACAACAAGCTCAATAGCTTGTTCTATGACAATTTACCACCTGGGTGCAGCTTCTTTTCAGCCCAGTAAGGTCCTATATATATATATATATATATAATATATATATATATATTTATATATATATATATAATATAATATATATGTGTGTGTGTATATATATATATATATGTATATATGTCTGTGCTTTGTTCATGACCTAGTGTGCAGTTTGATCTGCGGTCGATTTTCTTGTTTGAACGAGACTGTTTACAAAGTACAGACTGTGGGGCCTATCTATCAAGCTCAGAACTCTAAAGACTGCTGCTCCATAATGCTGTCCGCCTGCTCTGATGAGGCGGACAGGAATCGCCGGAAATCAACCCGTGCGAGCACGATCTGGGTTGATTGACACCCCCCTGCTGGGGGCCGATTGGCCACGAGTTTGCAGGGGGCGGCATTGCACCAGCAGCTCTTGTGAGCTGTTGGTGCAATGCTGAATACGGAAAGCGTAGTGCTCTCCGCATTCAGCGATGTCTATTGGACCTGATCCGCAGTGTCGGATCATGTCCGACAGACATATGATAAATAGGCCCCTGTGTTTTTCTCTTAGGACCTAGAGTGCAGTTGAAGCTGCGGTCCATTCCTCTGTCTAATATGCTCCTCTGCATTTTCGTTTTATGTATATATGCATGACTGGTTTGCAATTGTTATATGCTATATGTGGTTTGGGTATCAGTCTAGATCCCGGCCATTTGTTAGTAATTATACTGTTTACTGCAGTCTCTCACTATGTAGTTTTATGTGGCGAGATGCTTTTATTTCATTCAGTGCTGTAGGTCATTGTATCTGCCAAATAATAAGTTGTGTTTCAGCAATGACATATCATACGAGCACCAGTGCCCACAATAACAAAACCGCTATAGACATATTAAACCCAGAAGCTGCAACATCTTAAATATTGTTAAAGAATTAATAAAGCTACCTAATTCATCTTTTGGAAGATGAGTCTCCAGTAAAAAGCACAGCTAATTATCAGGTAATGACCCTGTCTACAGCAGTCACTTCATGAAACCATTAAATATGTTGTGGCAGGGAGGTAACCTCCCTCTTGCCTCCCATAACACATAAACAACTTGCCAGTATGGAGGATAATTGATCAAAATCTTTGGGGACTTTTTTTGAGCATCATATTGCAATGTATGTGTCACTCCTTCAGATCAAGAATGCTGCATCACGAGATAAATAGTTTTCAAGCAACAATTTGCCTTATAAAAAAATATTTGATGGACCTCACAGTACTGATGAGACTGCCTAGATCATCTTGCCAGAGGGGGGAGCTTTAGATCATCATCATTGCAATCCATAAGAAAACCCAGTTTCCACATGATTTTCTAATGATTTCTGCTGACTTCTGCTGAAAAATAATCCCCATTGAATTCCCTTACCAATTATATTCTAAACCATCAGAAAACACCTATCCCATGGGTTTTGTGCATGTTTATAATTTTAAATGTATTTAATTCAACAGCATTGCCCTCTTATAAACCCATTTGTTTTGTTTTGCACAGTTTAAACTATGAAACATGTTCACTACTAAAGTGCAATTATTAGAAGTGTCATTAAAAACTGCAGTTGTGTTTTAAATATTATGACATTACATAAAGTAAATTGTTAATTGTGCATCTCAGTTTATTAGTATTTAAAGGACCAGTAAACACAGTAGATTTGCATAATCAACAAATGCATGATAAAAAGACAATGCAATAGCACTTAGTCTGAACTTCAATTTTAAGTTATGTCTATTTCCACTCCCTCTGTATCATGTGACAGCCACCAGCCAATCACAAATGCATATACGTACTATGTGACAGCCATCAGCCAATCACACATGCATATATTTTGAATTCTTGCACATGCTCAGTAGGAGCTCATGACTCAAAAAAGTTTAAATATAAAAAGACTGTGCACATTTTGTTAATGGAAGTAAATTGGCAGGTTGTTTAAAATGGCATGCTCTATCTGAATAATGAAAGTTTAATTTTGACTTGAGTGTCCCTTTAAGTATATGGAATCCAAGGCACAAAACCCTGTATGATGCCTGAAAAAGCTGGTTGCTTAAACAATCATTAAATAAAGTAGAATAGCATAATCAACAAATGCATAATAATAAGGCAATTCAATAGCACGGATTGAATTTGAAATTAGCAGAACATATTTTTTTATGAAAAATTTAAAGTTGGTTCCATTTTTTTTCCACCCCTATCATATAACAGCCAGCAGCCAATTACAAACTCTGTATGTTTATACTGTAAACTCTTGCACATGGTTAGTAGGAGCTGGTGATTCAGAAAGTTTGCATATAAAAAAACTGTGCACAGTTTGATAATGAGAGTAATTTGAAATGTTTTTTAATGTAATAGAACAAGAAGTTCTGGATTTGTTTTAGACATAGCTCAAATGGCTTAACTCATTTAACCAATCTCACTAATTGAGTAGAAGATTATAGAATAGGAATTTGACAAACGTACTTTTATTTTCACATAACAATTTCTAATGCCAGACCAGGGTTTAGTTTTTTTATACCCACTCATTTCTGTATAAAAGTATATTAAAGTGCAGAACTGAAAAACATAGATTAGAATGATAGTAAATAAATTGCTTTTATCATGTTTTAAAGGGACAGTATAGTCAAAATTAAACTTTCATGATTCAGGATATGCAATTTTAAACAGCTTTCCAATTTACTTTTATCCTTAAATTTGTTTGTTCTCATGGTATTATTTTTTAAAGCTACACCAAAGTAGGTGCAAACTGTTTTCTAAACAGTTGAAAACTACCTGTTACCTCACTGCATTTTGACAGTTTTTCACAGTTAGACAGTGCTAGTTCATGTGTGTAATATGTGTAACATTGTGCTCACTCCTGTGGAGTTATTTAGGATTCAGTGCTGATTGGCTAAAATGCATATCTGTCAAAAGCACTGAGATATGGGGGCAGTCTGCAGATGCTTAGATACAAGGTAACCACAGAGGTAATAAGTGTATTAACATCACAGTGTTGGTTATGTAAAACTGGGGAATGGGTAATAAAGGGATTATCTATCTTTTTAAACAAAAATGTTTTTGAATGCAATGTAGTCACAGGCAAAGTAATGAAAACATTACTTTAAAATGTATTAAAGTTTTTTGTTTTTGTGTTTTTTGTTTGTTTGTTTGTTTTGTAGTAAGAAAATGTTTGTCTCCTTAATAAAACTACTTTTTTTTTTTTTTTATTCAGTTGGAAATGTGGGAATTTAACATTTCCTCCTTCCAATATATAGGGCTCTATATAGCTGTAACTTAAAAGTACAGTCTACAATATAATGTTATTGTTTTAAAAGATAGATAATTTCTTTATTACCCATTCCCCAGTTTTGCATAACCAACACGTTTATATTTATATACTTTTAGCCTCTGTTATTACCTTGTATCTAAGCCTCTGCAGACTGCCCCATTATCTCAGTGCTTTTGACAGACATGCAGTTTAGCCAATCAATGCAGACTCCTAAATATCTCCACGGGAGTGAGCACAATTTTATCTATATGACACACATAAACTAGTACTGTCTAACTTTCAAAATGCTCTGAGCTAGGAGGCGGGTTTCAACGGTTTAGAAATCAGTTTGAGCCTACCTAGGTTTAGCTTTTCAAAAATACCACCAAGGGAACAAAGCAAATTTGATGATAAAAGTAAATTGGAAAGTTGTCTACAATTGTATGCCCTATCTGAATCATGAAAGTTTAATATCTATATTTTTAAACAATAACAATTTCAGTGTTGATTGTCCCTTTAAATGCAAGTCAAAAAGCACAATCTTACTCAATTGGCTGTGCAAGAACAGGGTGTAGTGCAGATGAGCATTTTATTAATGAGGGGGTATACATTTTAGCCGTTTTTTTAATGCATTTCTTTCATATGCATTATTATCCTATAATATAAAAGGCCAAGTGTGTTTGTCCTAAGGTGACATGCGCAGTAGAGACTGCGCGAGGACAAACACACCTGGCCTTCAACAGACTGACCTGGCATCTATTCTGGGGCCGACCGGGTTGTGACGTGGGCATGGTCAGGCGGGGCCGGGCGGACGCGAGAGAGCTCAAAAGAGAGGGGATAGAGAGAGAGCAAAAGCGGGGGATAGAGAGAGGAAATGAGAGGGAGAGAGACAGCAAAAGAGAGGGGGGATGGAGAGCAAAAGAAAGGGGAGAGAGAGAGCACAAAAGTGGGGAGATAGAGCAAAAGAGAGGGAGAGAGACAGCAAAAGAGAGGGGGAGAAAGGGGAGAGAGAGACAAAGAGAGAGAGTGAAAAAGAGAGGGGGGGGGAAGAGGGGGAGAGAGAGGTAGCAAAAGAGAGGGGGGAAGGAGAGCAAACGAGAGGGAGGAGAGCGCAAAAGAGAGGGAAGAGAGAGCGCAAAAGAGAGGGGGGTGTAAGAGAGAGAGCAAAAGAGAGGAAGAGAGAGAGCATAAGAGGGGGATAGAGAGAGCAAAAGAGAGGGAGAGAGAGAGCAAAAGAGAAGAGAAAAGAGAGAGCGAAAGAAAGGGGGGGAAAGAGAGCAAAAGAAAGGAGAGGGGGAGAAAGAGCAAAAGAAAGGGGGAGAGAGCAAAAGAGGGGGGATAGAGAGAGCAAAAGAGGGGGGATAGACAGAGCAAAAGAGGGAGAGAGACAGCAAAAAAGAGGGGGGAGAGAACAAAAGAGAGGAAGGGAGAGAACAAAAGAGAGGAAGGGAGAGAAAGAGCAAAATATGGGGGATAGAGAGAGGGAGAGAGACAGCAAAATAGGGGGAGAGATAGCACAAAATAGAGGGGCGAGAGCTCAAAAGAGAGGGGGAGAGAGAGCAAAAGAGAGGGGGGAGAGAGAGAAACAAAAGAGAGGGGAGAGAGAGCAAAAGAGAGGGGAGATAGAGAGAGCAAAAGAGAGGGAGAGAGACAGCAAAAGAGGGGGAGAAAGGGAAGAGAGAGCAAAAGAGAGGGGAGAGTGCAAAAGAGGGGAGAGAGAGAGCGTGCAAAAGAGAGGGGGGAAGAGAGGGATAGAGAGAGAGAGCAAAAGAGAGGCGAGAGAAAGCAAAAGAGAGGGGGAGAGAGAGAGCAAAAGAGGTTGGAGAGCGCAAAAGAGAGGGGAGAGAGAGTGCAAAAGAGGAGGGGAAAGAGAGCAAAAGAGAGGGGGAGAGAGAGGGGATAGAGCAAAAGAGGGGGAGAGAGAGCATACAAGAGGGGGGAGAGAGAGCAAAAGAAAGGGGAGGGAGAGAGGAGAGAGCAAAAGGAGGGGGGATAGAGAGAGCAAAAGAGAGGGAGAGAGACAGCAAAAGAGGGGGAGAGATAGCAAAAGAGAGGGGGGAGAGAGAGAGAACAAAATAGAGAGGGGGAGAGAGAGAACAAAAGAGAGGGGAGAGAGAGGCAAAAGAGAGGGGAGATAGAGAGAGCAAAAGAGAGGGGGGAGAGAGAGAAAAATAGAGGGGGAGAGAGACAGCAAAAGAGAGGGGGGAAAGAGAGTGAAAGAAAGGGGGGGAGAGAGAGGGGATAGAGCAAAAGAGGGGGGAGGGAGAGCATACAAGAGGGGGGAGAGAGAGCAAAAGAAAGGGGAGGGAGAGAGAGCAAAAGAGGAGGAGAGAGAGCAATAGAGGGGGGATAAAGAGAGCAAAAGAGAGGGAGATAGACAGCAAAAGAGGGGGAGAGATAGCAAAAGAGAGGGGGAGAGAGAGAGAAAAAAAATAGAGGGGCGAGAGCGCAAAAGAGAAGGGGGAGAGAGCAAAAGAGGGGGGGATGATAGAGAGAGCAAAAGAGAGGGAAGAGAGAGAAAAAGAGGGGGGAGAGAGAGAGCAAAAAGAAAGGGGGGAGAGAGCAAAAGAAAGGGGGGAGAGAGAGCAAAAGAGGGGGATAGAGAGAGCAAAAGAAAGAGAGAGAGACAGCAAAAGAGAGGGGAGAGAGAGCAAAAGAGAGGGGGGGTGTGAGAGAGCAAAAGAGAGGATGGAGACTGCAAAAGAGAGGGGGGGAGAGCGCAAAAGAGATGGAGAAAAAGAGGGGAGAGAGAGAGCAAAAGAGAGGGGGGGAGAGAGAACAAAAGAGAGGGGAGAGAGAGCAAAAGAGAGGGGAGAGAGAGCAAAGGAGAGGGGAGATAGAGCAAAAGAGAGGGAGAGAGACAGCAAAAGAGAGGGGGAGAAAGGGGAGAGAGAGAGAGCAAAATAGAGAGAAGAGAGCAAAAGAGAAGGGGGAGAGTGCAAAAGAGGGGGTAGAGAGAGCGTGCAAAATAGAGGGGGAGAGAGAGAGCAAAAGAGAGGATGGAGAAAGAACGCAAAAGAGAGGGGAGAGAGAACGCAAAAGAGAGGGGGAGAGAGAGAGAGAGAGAGAGAGAGAGAGAGAGCATAAGAGAGGGGGTGAGAGAGAGCAAAAGAGATGGTGAGAGAGAGCAAAAGAGAGGGGGAGAGAGACAGCAAAAGAGATGGGGAAAGAGAGCAAAGAAAAGGGAGAGAGAGCGCAAAAGATGGGGATAGGGAGAGCAAAAGAGGGGGGATAGAGAGAGCAAAAGAGGGGGGGATAGAGCAAAAAAAGAGGGGGGAGAGAGAGCAAAAGACAGGGGGGAGAGAGCAAAAGAGAGAGGGGAGAAAGAGAGAGTGAGCAAAAGAGGGGGTTGAGAGCGCAAAAGAGGGGGGATAGAGAGAGCAAAAGAGAAGGAGAGAGACAGCAAAAGAGAGGGGGAAAGAGCAAATGAAAGGGGAGAGAGAGAGAGAGCAAAAGAAGGGGATAGTGTGAGCAAAAGAGAGGGAGAGAGACAGCAAAAGAGAGGGGAGAGAGCACAAAAGAGAGAAAGAAAAAGAGAGGGGGAGAGAGAGAGCAAAAGAGAGGGGGGAGAGAGAGCAAAATAGAGAGAGGGGGAGAGAGAGAGAGAGCAGAAGAGAGGGGAAGAGAGAGAGAGCAAAAGAGAGGGGGGATAGAGAGAGAGCAAGGGGTGGAACCGCTGTACTGCAAGAAATGGCCCATGTACACGGGCTTTAGGACTAGTTATATATAATTGAATAAAAGTTTAGCTTTACCAAAGTTGATCCTTTTAATAAGCACTATTTATACCTCACCAAATTGTTCATTTTCTAAAAGTCAGACTGTATATGAGTATACACCTCTTTAAGAATATAGTGCTTATATGTCATATAATATTTACTGCCATAACATATAACACTCCATGGCCCCAAATGTAATCAGTTGTAAAGAGAAGCAGTGACTGAAACAAGTTTGACATAGCTTAGTGTGCCAAGTATAAACAAACGGCTTCGTGCCAGACAACCCTTTTAAATTGTTCTACTTGGTGGCGGCTTACAACATTTCCCAAAGTGATGGTTTCAAGCTAATAAGGAATATATTTTGCTATGGTCACATTTCAACTGAATTATTTCATGAGAAAATACAGGTAGGCTCTATTTTGCTCTTTATAAGTATCTTAAAATGGTTTTGTTTTACTATATTTGGTTCCTAAAATATAAATGATTTATTGTGGTTGTTATTTATATCGGCATGTGTTCTTTGACTGGATGATGCAGATATAACGTGCACTGATTAAACAAATTTGCATGAAAGTTGCTCTAACTGTATTTTCTAAATTTTGTAAGAATATTGCTGAGGATTTATTTGCAATTTACGCTGCAGTTTCTGATTAAAAAGATAATGATGCTATAATGAGTCTATTAAGTCAGTATATTTGTATAAAGGTATGACAGCAGGGTCTATTAAGCAGGTGTTTGTATAATGACAATTAATTGTTTTCTTAAAGATCAGATAATAAGATACATTATTACAATATGTCCCTTAGCTACCTACGTTGACAGACGGTTGCGTATTAAGAAGATTTTTAGCCAAGTTAGTGTTTGTCCTTCTATTAATGATTATTAAGACAAATAATTTATTCTAAAAACAGCTGAAGCTATTTAACATGTTGCATTATTGTTTCCTGAGTTGAATATACTCTAATATAAATAATTATTTTGGGTTTATATTACAATGTAGGCATCTGTTTATTAAATACAGTATTTAGATGTGAATAGAATTAAAGTGATACATATTTCTTGACTATGGTATGGAGATGTGGATGGTAGCATTTCCTTGCAGGGAAAATATATTCTTTGCAATCTGTGTGGAAGCTTGTGGGTTAATGTTGATTGATTCTACAGCAAGAACAGCAGATAGCTATTTTTGGATACAGGTTATGAAGTCTCCTGAGGAATGCAAATTCAAAGTAAAAAAGCAATACTTATGTAATATATCTTTCTTTCCACCAGTTGTGTGATTATTAAACACACATTCCTAGAATTCTGCATATCTCCGATTCTTGCATGATCTGCTCTTACAAATGGGTATATTGGTGAGGAATTATTGTAGGTAATCAGCAGTGACCTCTGCCACATGAACTGGGCTTTTATACTACATGGCTTTTGCTTCAAATAAAATGAAAAAATGACTAATAATAATAGTCACTTTTTAACTTTGCCTTTATTTATAAATAAATCATTCTGTGCACTGATCCATACAATACATTCATGAATACATCTAGGGGTTGATCAAAATCGTGTAGAAAAGTTTAATGATTTTTCTATGAAATTCACCATTTAAGTCTATGCAGAAAAATCATTGGATACACTTTTCTACAGGATTGTGACTGATCTAGGAAAATGCGTTTTGCATCAGTTGCTGACATCTCAGAATGACTTTGTATGTGATATAGGCACAGACCCACATGTCGTCCGTATACTGCTGCACTTGACTTTGTACAGAATTAACCCTAAATATGCATCAGCTCACTGTGCGATCGGCCTCCAGTTTAAGTTACTTTTGTGAGAGGGAGGACATAAACTCCAAAGCATTTTTAAAAATATTTACAAAGTAGGCTCCTTTTTAGAATAATTGTAAATAAGCTTAACTACATGATTGTTTGTATATCATTTCTAATTCATGTCTAGGTCATTTTGATACCCATAATTACACAAGTCTGTAGTCTTAATTATGGAACTGTTACAAAATAAATAAAAGCGGAGAGATTACTGCTTGGTCTACAATAAAATAGGTTAGTATACTAACAGTAGCCATATACTCTACACTATGTCATGCCCTTTAGTCTTTATGTCTTGGTTCCTTTTCTTTGCAGCATTCCTCCGTGTGCCACTCTTTCTCTGCTTTGTACCAACTTTGGTTGGTGAACACTATAGACCATGAACATTTTAAGTAGATTTGTCCTGTAATGTTTATGTTTTGCAAATTTGAAAACAATGACACCATGTTTTGCATATTAGGTACAAGAAAATCTATTGTTTTCAGATGTCTTAAAATTTGACTGAGAGATTCTATAATAGTAGTTTTATCCTTATTTTAAAAGTTTCAGCCCTGTTTTGTAGAATCAGAAGAATGAATGTTTAAATATGGGTTATAGCAATGTTGCCTATGCAAGTGCACCAAAACTGGGTTATAGCAACAAGTGCACAAAAACAAAAGATTCAAATGCATACAAAGAATTGTTGTTCTATTCTAGACCACTATAATTCATTGGGCTCCATTTATCATTTGCTGGGTGGACTAGGTTCACTCTTAGAAGCCACTGCTTGCCAATCATGGGCGAGTAGGGGCTGTCAATCTTCCTGATTGGATCAGGATGATGTAAGTCCACTACACTTTAGGTAGCAGAGAGGCTAAATAGTCTTTCGACTTCGAGCAAGCCTGAAACACCAGGGGCCCTCATGCCAGTAATGATAATTTGTTTAAAAATATTCAAACCATTTGACAAAAAAGTATTTGCAAAGTATGGACATTTATCAATTTGAATTGGGTTGTTTTGGTACTATATTCCCGGTATCCAAATTTCATCCTTCAACTTTCTGAAAATGAGATCTCAATGTAGCCTTATTCTGCTGGAAAGATAAACACTAGGAGAGGCTAGACTGTGTTTGCATTTACACTGTAGTTACTTGGTTACAGATAACTGTCCTAGGTATTTCACAACTGTGGAAAATGCATAAAATGATTAGAATAACTTTGTGTTTGTATTTTCATAAATAACTATAATATAGATGAATAAAGACAGAGCCAAATATATAAGTATTAGATAATTTATTGACAATAAAATATCATAAAATATCCCAAAATATTTACATACATAAAGGGTACAAAATAAAAGCAGAAAGTCACAACACTAAGCTTGATTGATCAATAAAGTGATCGAAAAAAGCCTTTAAGTGGAGAGACACAAATACTGCTTGCCTGGCCAGGTCTGTAATCCTCACTACGCATTTCAGGGCTCCTCCCCTTCCTCAGGTGAAATTGTATTATAGTAAGATACATATACATTAAAAAGAAGTTTAAAAAATAGAAGATGTAATGAAATATTTTAAACAGATTATTGCATTTAGCTTAATTTCATTATGGATGGAAAGATGCTATGCTCTATATATGAGAAAGACATTAATCGGACTGTGGTAATAATCATATTTGTATTTTTTTATTTAAAATTTTCATAGTGAGAAGCTTACTAGCTTTTGTCATAAGTAGATTAATATTGATTAAATGCCTGAAGAATATGCAATGACTTCCATACCTAGTGTATAATAAATCATTATTTATTGTACGTGTGTATCCTACTTTACAAGCTACATTTACTGATTACACCATACAGATTGTCGAATTCCTGTTGACACATTACCTTTTTCTTTTCTTTTTTTTTTACTTGTAGAGATTTTGAAATGGGGCTTATGGAACTTGTATCTGGAATCCTTTTAATTAGAAAGCGTTTTTTATGCAAATAGCTTGTATAAGTAGAAAGTAGAAATCAGTTTCAAATTTATTGATGATTTGTAAATATTAGGATGCATAGGCAAAAAAAAAACAGTTCACTTTGGGTATTTCAATGTAATCTTCTATAAAAACTGTTTAACCACTGAATTTGTGTTCACAAAATTCATTATATATATATATATATATATATATATATATATATATATATATATATACTGTATATGAATAGTTGTGAGAAAGAACCAATGCCATTACATATTATCTTTTTATGCATATTATCTATTTATCATGGTTAAATTTGGATACAGTGTTTCTGAAGCACTGTAGATCGCAAAATATAAACACAGATCAGGTGTGAAATGTTTTTGATCTGTTCAATAACAAATTGCTACTTCTTACTGAATAATGTGTCTGTAATCAAGGGTAAAATAAGAATAATTAAATGCATTACCAGAACATGTAAAAATGTGCAAATGGTGTACAAAAGTATATTCCTTGATGTATCAGATATTTCAGCATTCAAAACCTTTCTTTCTGGATAATCAGGTTAAGTTTCCCTTGCATGGTATGTAGGTCAAATGTATAAATGATTGCTGAGGAATGTATCAGGAAAAGAAGACATTTCACAAACAAAAGGAAGAGAGAAAATTAATATAAGACACTGATAAATATTATAAGAGACTGAGAGCAAGTGCTGCCATTTTTGTCAGTATATCTATATTTTACAATAAAGAAAGACTAGTAGACTGAAAGACTGCAGAATAGAAAGTTAGGGGCACTGTAAACTTTGAGATTAAAGGACAGTGGGCAAAACCTCAGTATGCGGGGTCTGAGAAGATGTTACTTTTTAAAATAGGGTATTTACAGGACCACTAAATACAGCAGATTTGTATAATCACCAAATGCATGATAAAAAGACAATGCAATAGTACATAGTCTGAACGTCAAATGAGTAGTAGATTTTATTCTGACAAATTTATGTCTATTTTCACTCCCCTGTATCATGTGAAAGCCATCAGCCAATTACAAATGCATATATGTTTATTCTGTGAATTCTTGCACATGCTCAGTAGGAGCTGGTGACTCAAAAAGTGTAAATATAAAAAGACAGTGCACATTTTGTTAATGAAAGTAAATTGGAAAGTTGTTCAAAATTGCTGCTCTATCTGAATCATTAAAGTATAATTTTGATGTGAGTGTCACTTTAATTATTTAAAAGCTTGATGTTAGATTTAATTACATGTTCAGTATTTGCATGTTCAATACTTGGATGCTTTTTTCTTGTTTAAATAGTCTCCATAGCTGGATTAGCCATTTTTTGTAAACGTTATCCATCTAGTTGTCTCACCAAAGCATTTAAAGTCTTAAACTCCTGTACCATTAATTGAATGCAAAAAAATGTGTGCTGTATTAAGAAATACAAGAAATACAAGAAAGAAAATGAGATACATTCCATGAATGGAAATCATTCTTTGGTACATTTGAAGCAAACTTATGGAAATGTTTTTAAGATAGTTATTTCTGATAATATCCTGAACTGAATTTTTCTGTATAAATATATTCACAACATCATCTACCGGTGGTGTGGTAATTTCTCTGCTGCAATATGATTCGTTATTAACATAATATACAAAAGTAGCAATGGCTTCTAAGAACAGTGGAAAATAGGGGTGGTAATATAATTGTTCTGTAAGTATGACATAAAACTAATCTGTAGATTTGTATTGAGTTTCATTATATGCAGTGCTGTCTTTTTACAATCTTTCCACATTTATGGAAACTTTAAAATTAATTTATAATTTTTCATGGGCCTTAAAAACTGAAAAAGGTCTTTAGCATATCAACTTAACAATTTTGACTATTATGTATGAAATTTGTGTTGGTTTTTTAAATTTTTGTTTAAATCTATTTATTAGAGGTCTTATTAATTTCACAGTTTTGACAACAATTTCTTGTTGAGCAAATCATTTTACATTTTGAAATGTATTTCTTAAACAAAAGCTCTTTTTGTTTTATACTCTGCCTTCTTTAGTTTTGTAGTAATATACCCTGTAACACAATCTGCAAACATAAGCTTAGTTCTGTTTTTGTCTGTTTAAAATGTCATCTATGAACATTATATACATATTGTTTTACTACTATTTATTTAAAAGGATACTCAACCCAAATTGTTTCTTTCATGATTTAGATAGAGCATGCAATTGTACGCAACTTTATAATTTACTTCTATTATCAATTTTTTCTCATTCTCTTGCTATCTTTATTTGAAAAAGAAGGCATCTAAGCTAAGGAGCCAGCCAATTTTTGGTTCAGACCCTGGACAGCACTTGTTTATTGGTGGGTGAATGTATCCACCAATCAGCAAGGACAACCCAGGTTGTTCACCAAAAATGGGCCGGCTTCTAAACACACATTCTTGCTTTTCAAATAAAGATACCAAGAGAATGAAGAAAATGTGATAATAGGAGTAAATTAAAAAGTTGCTTAAAATTGCATGCTATATCTGAATCACGAAAGAAAAATTTTGGTTCAGTGTCTATTTAACATTAAATTATGTTGCTACATTATTGTGATTAACAACCAGACCACCATGCTTTGAATTACTAACATTAATTAACTTTTTCTTTATACAGGATTCACTTTTAATTTAAAAATAAAAGGCCAGATTAAGGGAAGAAGAGCTCATTTATTGTGTGCCCGTAAACTGGCAAATTTGCTCTTTTACGGGTGTCCGATAAATAACCAGCCATTATAATTAGTTCATGAAAATTAACCAGAGATCAGATCTCTGGTTAATTTTCAAAATATCCCCCAATTGCCCCAAAAATAAAGTATATTATAGTTTTGTTTTGTTTTTTTAAATGTAGCTTATTTTTTTAATTAAAAAACTGCACAAAGCAGTTTTTAGGGGTTACAGTTGGCGGGTGTGGGGTGCTAGAAAAAAATGGCACTGAAAAGTGCCTTTACATTGCGGTCTATGGGGACTGTGTTATCTCTGTAAATATATATGCTTCTTATATAATGCTTCTATACATATATAATTATGTGTTAATATGTGTATATACACATATTCACAATGCAATGAATATTCAGCACCAACACAGATATTGGGGCCTATTTAACAAAGGTCTGTCGGACCTGATCCGACAGTGCGGATCAGGTCCGACAGACCTCGCTGAATGCGGAGAGCAATACGCTCTCCGTATTCAGCATTGCACTAGCAGCTCACAAGAGCTGCTGGTGCAACGCCGCCCCCTGCCAGCATGGAGGTGTCAATTAACCCGATCATACTCGATCGGGTTGAATTTCGGCGATTACTTTAGACCGCTGCTTCATAACTGCTGTTTCTGGCGAGTCTGAAAACTCGCCAGAAACACGGGCCCACAAGCTCCATACGGAGCTTCATAAATGGGCCCATTGTCTTTAAGTGCATGCTGTCCAGCACTACATTAGAGCTCAATCAGTACAATCCCAGTAAAAACAGCAGCACTGCTTCAGCAATAATTCTCTACTTTATTGTGAGAAGGATAAGAAAAACCATCAGCGTTTTGGACTACATGTCCTTAGTCATGCCTAGACATGAAACGGCTTTAACCAAATAACAAGGCCACTTCCAACTTTGACTACCAAAATACTTTTTTTAAATATATTTTCAACTGATAGCTAAATGTAGCCACCAATCAGCAAGCGCTACCCAGGTGCTGAACCAAAGACAGGCAGGCTTCTAAGCTTACATTCCTGCTTTTTCAAATAAAGATACTAAGAGAACAAAGAAAAATTGATAATAGGAGTAAATTAGAAAATTGCTTCAAGTTACATGCTCTATATGAATCCTGAAATAAAAAAAATGGGTTTAGTATCCCTTTAAGCAGCAAGAATCCTATTTATTGCACATCGTAAAAATCATAATAAAACTATACTGCAGATTCAAAAAACGCTGTGAAATTCTTAGTTAGAAGTTAAATCGCATTTTTTCCATATTGTAAAATTAGTTTTCCGACCTCTGCTAGGCCTCGATATTCAAAACATCGTCAGACCTACAGGAAATTGCCTGTTTGGGGTCGCCAGGCTCGCAAACTGTCTGCTGATGTATTCTAAAATAAGCGTACTAAACCTTGTGCAGAATCACAACAGCAAAAGTCTGTTGTCATAGCCACTGAGCTGCGATGTAGGCAGGGGGGGGGGTGTCTTTAAATTATGTTTACACAAAATAGACTGTGCGTTTTTAATTTATGCACATGTTTCACTTTACATTCACTAGATTTGGCACACTGGGAAATATCGCTGCTGAAAAGCTGATGAGACTAATATGGCTAAAAAGGTATAGCTAAGATGGAGGACAGTACTTTGAATATTAGAAATCCATGGTGATATTTCTACATTAAACTCAGGTTACTCCCATGGAACGCCCTTGAAACTCCCACAGAATGTCTATATATTCATCATGTCTGAGATTGACTTTGTTAATAAAGACAAACAAAAAATTCCTATTAAAACTATAAGGTGGGGATTGTATAGAATAATTTACAATATGTATGTAAAAAGTAAGCATGATTGTACTTAACTTCTATTGTGTCCTTAGGCGTGTATTTTTTTTACTTATTTTAAGATTTTGATTGCGCGTTTTCAATATTCATATTTCCATTATAATGAAAGCATGCAATATTGATCGCAATATTCATATTTCCATAATATTGCAATTGTGTTTTACTTATAATGTTGCAATCGTACTGTAGCAAACGTGTTCTATATTAATATTAATTTCTCTCTCTCTATCTATCTATCTATCTATCTATCTATCTATCTATCTATCTATATATATATATATATATATATATAACTATATTAATATGGAACACGTTTGCTACAGTGCGATTGCAATATTATAAATCAAATCTTAAAATAAGTAAAAAAAACACGCCTAAGGACACAATAGTAGATTAGTACAATCATGCTTACAGTTGACATAAATATTGTAACATTATACTATACAATACATATACATTAAAAAACATATGTCATTTAACCACAATCCCCCAGCTCTGATAGGTGTTTTATTGATATGTTTAATTCACTATTATATTGTTAGAACAGGGGTTAAGTTTCTGTTGACACTTGTAAATTGTATCATACAGTACTGTGTAAAGGGATCATTTACATTACACCTTTAATGCTTTGAATATATCACCAGTATCAGAGACGCATCGCCACCCACTGAAATGTATGGTAAAATGCTGCTCGCCAATGCTGCCTTTAGACAGTACTGTCAGCCCTTTTTAATATTTTGACGGGTTTCTTGACATTGCGGCAGATCCCTTTTGAATATCTTGCTATCTTGTGGCACTCTTGATTATAATAGTGAGCTGAATAAGGATGTTCCATGGCATTATGTGTTAAGTTTTCTATGAGGTCAAGCTCATTCTCTAAACATTTTCCATATGCAGGTCTCGTTGTTTTATCTCGCAAAGGTGGTAAGATTGGGTCAAAACAAACAAAACCCTTATTACCCTAATAGAAAACCACATGCATACATACATAGAGGTGAAATAGTTAGTAATGATTAAATAATCAGCTCTCTGGGAGGTGTAGCAGTAATCCCAATCCTTACTGTTGTCCCTGTATCCTCATGGATTCCAATGGCTTTAAATTAGGCAGCCAGATTGTTTTTTTTCTTGTCCTGTTGTTTGCCCGGCTCCCTAACTGTATTTTAATACTGCTGCTTAATCCTGCATGGCAAACTTTTTGACCAGAAACACCGGCAACCAGGAGCCTCAGAGCAGCAAAGGAATATTGAAGAAGGTGCTGAATGGAGATAAAAATTATAAATCAGAAAATACTTTAATATGTGTGTTAAATTGATATTGGAAATGTTTGTTTGTTTGTTTGTTTGTTTGTTTGTTTGTTTGTTAAAAGCAAATAACTGTTTGCTGAACTTTCAGCATTTTTTATTTGCAAAAAGTTATTTTTTCCTTTTAGCAAATACTGTATAACATTTGAATATCAAATACAGCATTGGAATATCAACATGCAAATGCTGGTTCCCATACTTTAGTGTAAGCATATGGGAATTAATGATCTAATGTTATAGCTAAATGACTGTTAAATATTCACTGTTGTATTCAATATTTGGATGTTAGCATTTGATATTCGTGTGCCAATTTCAGCATTTGCATTTTAAATATATAGAAAAAGTGCCAACATGCAGAAAAAATAATGAGCATGTAAGTGAAAAGGACAAGACAATCAAAGAATGGAACATAAGGACAAGGGAGATTTATGTGGAAGATGTGAATGAGAAGCATTTAACCCTTTTGCTAATAATAAGCCTTTTTTTCACCCCAGTGCTGAGCTAATTTTGAGCTTTTTTTTTGCTACCTACATTTAAACCCTATTGTAAGTCAAATTTCAGTGAGTGACTCATACAAATTATATATTGTTTTTTTCAGCAGACCCAACAGATTCACAATATGCAATTATTATATTTTTAATTCATGGCATGTTAGATAGCTGCAGCAAAAACTGTAAAAAATAAAAAGTATAATATTTGCGTAGATTTTAGCAGTGACCACTGCTGTCACTGTGATCACCTTACCAAGTTGCCGTCATGGGCAACCACATGGTAATAGGAGCCCATACGGTCATTTGTGGGTTATAATATATATTAGCGAGGCCCCATTGTGCCGTACAGAAATAAAAGTACCACAGTGATCACCTGACTATGCAAACACCATTCATATATTTATTTTCAATAGAGGGACTTGTGTGCTAGAAAATAAACTTTATTAGGGGGCTCTAGACATACCATATTTTTTTTTATTGATCATATAATGTCCCATTCCCTAGCAAATCCCCATGGTGTTTTTTTTTCGCTTTATTTTTAAACATTGTATTTGTATTACTGCTCCAAGACCACCACCATTAGAAAGAGCAGGCGATAGATTCTCTTTCAAATGAGTAGTCTTGGAGGTTTGTAGCTGCTAAGCTTGCCATAGAAGCAGTTAAACATAGTTATTTTTTTTTTTCCTGAAACTCATTCAATTTTATTTAAAAGTAATATATAAGTGCTCCTGGACTATAAGTTCTTCAGCCATTGACCGTTAAGCAATGCAAGCATTAGCAGGAAGTGCCTATTAGCTAATAAGCATTAGTAGGAATTATAAACATCTGATGTGATTCTATTAGTTTCTAAATTTAAACAGCTTTTTCCTCACAATTTTTCAGAAAATAAAAACAATAATATATTTAACTGCTGCGCTTATATAATGATGGAACATTTTGTCCCTTTAATTAGAAAGTCGGAATGACGGAAATAAATAATAACCCCAGACCAGTATTACCCATCAACCTTAATATTTATGTAATTCAGAAACATTTGTGAGTAGGCAAAATATTAACCACAAATTAAACCCATATATTTGAGCTTTGCTCTACTAAATGAAACACTGAATATATAAGGCAAGCGCAAGTAATGTCAGATTATATATTTATTTTTTCTAATGATGGTAATTGCATATTAATGGCTGTAATACAGATTGAAAATGGAAGTACAAGATAACACATTTTCCAAATTAGTTTACCAAAATGTTCCCACAGTGAGGTTTTTATGAACTCTGTGGGAAAAACAGAAAAATAAAGACTTTATCTTTAACCAAACTTCTCAGTTGCATGAAAGGGCATAAGGGAATAATCATCACGTCTAACATAATTTTATTTAAAAATAAGTTTTCTTTTTTATTAAAATCAACCTCTATTCTTTAATGTCCCTAGAATTCTTCCTGTTGCTAATGACAATATTGTTTATGATACTTGGAAGATAAATTGTTCTTGAAAGCCTTAAAAAGCTTGATGTGACATTGCAAATGTAATATGATATTGTGGGAGACTGTAACTCTAGAGACAGTCATTCCAAGACAAAAAATATTGTACTTATATGATCATAATTTTATTTCTTAGTGCTTATAAATGCAGAGACATTTGTATGGTTCACGTTTTTTCTGTGACTTTGGTTTTACTACATTTTTATATATTGCATATTATGCAGAATTGCATTGTATCTTGTAATGTAATATACATAGGTCTGGTTTAACAACCCCCGTATGGTGTCGTATGCACAGGAGTTAAGAATAAGTGGCCTTAAGGCCGCTGATCCTTAACTCGTTCACCACCTCTGAGGTGGCGGACAGCAATCAGCCCAATCAGATACGATCGGGTTGATTGACACCCATTTGGCCGCGAATCTGCAAGGGGCAGTATTGCAGAAACCACAAAAATAAATATCAGCCTTTCGTGACAACTCACTCTTAAATCTGCTTCAGTACATTAGCCATATTCATATCCTATACCTTTATTATGTGTGGCTTGTCTTGAAGCCCCTTATTATCTACTATTGCCTTCACCTGTCATTAACTCCTTTTACCAGTTGCAAGACAACCTAATACTTCATTTGGACAATCAAAATTAAATGATTGCCTGCAATAAGTTGCCTCTCCTCACTAGCATGAACCATAGCAATAGCTAACATAGCCTCCAAACTAGAAACTCCCCATTGTGATCCTCCCACCTCAGTACACCAACACCTACTAGACAGCCCCTACATAATCTACCCACGTTAACCCTTCTTTACACCCAAGGGGGACTCACCAGTGTTATAATTTTCACCATTAACTACCTATCCACTGTGATAGCCCCATACTCCTCTCACCACTACAAACCCCCATGCCCACAATCCTTACCATTAATCCTTACCACTCATCCAAAGTCTAACCCTTCTGCATGGTCCTTTCCCTTCACTTCTCTAAAATCTAAGGCCTCTTCATAATACATAACTTACAAACACCACCCCTAACACTTAACCCTGAAGTTTCTTCTTTCTTCATCTTCTCCATAGTCAGCAGTAACCTGTCCCTCATTGTTGGTTCTCCAGTTTCTTGTGGGCTTCCATCTTGGTTCCCTCTTTTATACAGATACATTTAGGTAATTGTTATGGAAATGGTTAATCTTTATTTTTGCAGTTTAAGGAACAAGGCCAGCTGCAGTTAGAGTTAATTGCTGTGGGGGCAATGGCTCAGCTAACACAGAACAATACCAGTGGTACATATATGTCATTACTGCAGTGTTACAGCAGATGGTCTTAGTAACCAACCACAAGATGTTGCTGCATTTTCATGACTTTTATATAGTGTTTTCTATCTGAAAACATGCAGTTCTGTTGTGATACAGAAGTACAATTACAAATTAAGGTATTAAGCAAACATTCTTGTTGTTGTTTTTACCATGTTTTGGCGATTCTGTGAATAAATATTTTGGCCTTTTTACCTCCGTGCCCACTTGTTTTGCTTTTTTTTGTTGTCAGTACTCCCATGAGTAGCAAAACTGTATTAGTAACTCACATTAAATCTAAGGGCTAAATTTAGTAAGCCCAGAAGGACACAGGTAGGTGTCTCTGCCCCTGTCCACCCGGCATTGCTGCTTGTGGGCAGCAATATGCAGCCCACATTTAACATTGCACATTTTGCCTTGTGTACAATGCAGCCCCCTACTCATGTATAGCAAACCCCGCGTGAGCATGGGCTTTCAATCTCCCTGTTTGGAGGAACACCACTTTACAGTTGGTGTAGTTGATCTTATGACCGTTGCTTCTAAACTCTTGGCTACAGGCTTGCTCATGCATGCCTGTAGCCGAAGGTGCTCCCAAGCTGTTATTGCTGCTTCTTAAATGGAGCCCTAATTCTTTATTTTTGTGGATCTAGGCATACATAGTTTATGGTATACAAGATCCATAATTTTAAATATTATAGAGATGCAGAAGGGAATAAAAGAGTAAAATGCATTGCATAGTGGGCAATAAAATCGTTTGACACTTTGAGAATGTATGCATTTTTAGGTAGTAAAAGACAGTTTTGAGATTATGAATCAAAATCTTAAGGCCACACACCCATAACATGTTCATCTTTTCGTGCTTACTATCCTTTTTTTGTTTCTTTTTATATCTTTGACATTTTCGCTAAAACTTTCAGGATGTAGTGACATAGATATTGTATAAAAATTTTAAGGTATAATCTTCTATGTTCTCTCTATATTCAGTAAAGCTAATTTCACTATTAATGTAATACTAGGTTAACTGCTCCATACCTTATTCATTAGGTAATTGTATACTGTTGAAATTCATCTTTAGATAGTAAAACTGACTGAAGTGACATTGGAGGGGCAAAAATACATGAAAAAGGGGGATAAATCAAATGCAGTTGTAAAAGTTAGTAATTTTAGGCTTATTTCCAATTTGCAGTATCCACTGTTAAAGATGGTTATCAATGAGCACTTTGATATGTACAATGCTACAGTTTTAAAGATGCCAAGGGGTAGATTTATCATAGTGCGAGCGGACATGATACGATGTAGCGTATCATGTCCGCTGCACATCGATAAATGCTGACAGCATGGTAAAAACATGATAAAACATATTTAATCTTAATATGCTGTTTGTGCAATGGGTGTTTTTTTTCTCTCCATTGGCTTCTATGGGGATTGCGAAAATCCGATGGTGTTTGCACGATCTCAAACGCATGTAGAATTCTTCAGGAAATGAGAAAATTAATGTAATATAATATAAATACATATGTAAAAAAGTAAGCAAGTCTTGGCTATACACTGTAATAATGTGTTAGTCTCTCATTCTTGCTAAGCAAAATTATTTTCTTTTTAGATATCTTCGAAATAGAGAGGGAAGAGACTGACATATATTAGGGTTTGGAGACTTTAAGATACTTTAATTATTGCTATGGTTAACGTATTAGTGCAACCCAAAAACAACAAATGAGGATTCCATAAAAAAACTCCAATGTAACTTTATTAAATACAATCATATAAACTAGTCCATGAGAGCTAAAGGCTGGGCAGTCTAACGTATTAGTGATCTACCTACAACAATACAATGTATATATTTTCATTTTAAATGTCCTTATTCATACAAGAGCATGATGCAGAACATTAGATCATTTTATAAAATGAAAAAACAGTATTGTTAAATGCATCTTTTGGGCAAAGGCTATTTTCTTTCATGTAATTGGCAAGAGTCCATGAGCTAGTGACGTATGGCATATACAATCCTACCAGGAGGGTCAAAGTTTCCCAAACCTAAAAATGCCTATAAATACACCCCTCACCACACCCACAATTCAGTTTTACAAAACTTCGCCTCCAATGGAGGTGGTGAAGTAAGTTTGTACTTGATTTTTATGATTTCTTCTGTGATAAGCGCTTCTAAGCATTCTGAAGCCCAATTCCTCTCAGAGTACAGTATTTGTCAGAGGGATGTGAAGAGAGTATCACCTATTTGATTTTATGGTTTTCCTTGTGGGAAATCTTTTCAAGGGTTCTATGTTATCTGTCGTAGGGATTCATCTCCTACCTCCCTTTTCAGATCCATGATATACTCTTATATACCATTACCTCTTCTGATAGCTTTCAGTACTGGTCTGGCTATCTGCTATATGTTGATGGGTGTCTTTCAGTAAGTATGTATCATTATTTAAGACACTCTCAGCTATGGTTTGGCGCTTTATGTATTAATATAAAGTTTTAAATATATGTATTTTACTTATATTTGCCATGAGTCAGGTCTATGTGTATTTCCCTTTGCAGTTCAGCAGTTTCGTTATGGGAATCATGTTTTAGGAAGTTTGTCTTACCTGGGGTATAGTCTTTTTTTCAATTTGACTTGTATTTTCTTTGGAAAAACTTGTGGGCAAATTTGGCTTGCGAGGGTGCATACTGCTGTTATTTATTGCGTCATTCTTGGTGCGAGAAATTTTTTTGGAGCGCGAATGTGCGTCTATCATGATGCAAGTTCGTCATTTCCTGCGTCTTAGTTGATGCTAGGTTGGCACGAAATTGTGTTTGTAATGACACAAGTTGCATCATTTCCGGATGTTTGTTGGCGCCAAAAAATTTCTCATCTTCCTTTTGCGTCGTGCGTCATACTTGGCGCCAAAAAATGTAGTTATATTTTACCTCACTTCCTATTTGCTCCTTGCCTTCTTTATGCTCAGAGGGCTATGCTATTTGCTTTTGTGCTAATTTTATCATTTGCATTTTTTACATTCCTGAGACTGATATATGTGGAAATAAGATATTTCTGTTTAACGTTATTTTTTCTTTTTTACATTTTACAAGATGTCTCAATCTGATCCTGTCTCAGAAGCTGCTGTAGGAACCATGCTGCCTGAACACAGTTCTACCAAAGCTAAGTGTATCTGTTGTAAGCTAGTGGAGATTATACCTCCAGCTGTAGTATATAACAGTTGTCATGATAAGCTTTTGCATGCAGAAAAGGTTTCTATTAGTGCTAGTACAGTATCTGTTGTTCCTTCAATATCTAAAGTACATGATATCCCTGTTGATATGAAAAATTATATTGCTGAGGCAATACAGAAGGCTGTGGCTGCTATACCGCCTTCAAATAAACGTAAAAGGTCTTTTAAAACTTCTCATAATACTGATGAAATTTGTAATGACCGGCAACATACTGATATAACCTCCTCTGATGAGGATCTCTCTGACTCAGAAGATCCTACTTCAGACATAGACACTGATAAATCATCTTATCTTTTTAAGATTGAGTATATTCGTTCTTTGTTAAAAGAAGTGTTAATAACTTTGGATATTGAGGAGTCTGGTCTGCTTGATAATAAATCCAGTAAACGTTTAAATTCTGTCTTTAAACCTCCTGTGACTACTCCTGAGGTTTTTCCTATTACTGATGCCATTTCTGATCTGATTGCTAAGGAATGGTCTAAGCCTAGTACTTCTTTTGTTCCTTCTTCAAGGTTTAAAGAGTTGTATCCTTTGCCAGTTGCTAAGTTAGAGTTTTGGGAAAAAGTCCCTAAGGTTGATGGGGCTATTTCTACTCTTGCTAAACGTACTACTATTCCTATGGAAGATAGTACCTCTTTAAGGATCCTTTAGATAAGAAGATTGGATTTTATCTAAGAAAAGCTTATTTGCATTCTGGCTATATGCTCAGACCTGCCATTTATATGACTGATGTTGCAGCTACATCAACATTTTGGTTGGATAGCTTAGCACAACGGGAAAAAGACTCTGATTTGCATAGCATTGTTCTCTTGCTTCAACATGCTAATCATTTTATATGTGATGCTATTTTTGATATCATCAAGATTAATGTTAAATCTGTGTCTTTAGCTATTTTAGCTAGAAGAGGGATATGGCTCAAATCATGCTATGCTGACATGGTATCTAAATCTAGGTTACTATCTCTTTCATTCCAGGGTAATAATTTGTTTGGTTCCAGTTGGATTCTATTATTTCCACTATTACTGGGGGGAAGGGAGTTTTTTTGCCTCAAGATAAAAAGTCTAAAGGCAAATCTAAAGCTTCTAATCGGTTTTGTTCCTTTCGTCAGAATAGAGAACAGAAAACCACTCCTTCCCCTAAAGACTCTGGCTCCAATTGGAAGCCATCCTCAAGTTGGAATAAATCCAAGCCTTACAAGAAACTAAAGCCAGCCCCCAAGACTGCATGAAGGTGCGGCCCTCAATCCAATTCTGCTGGTGGGGGCAGATTGAAATTATTTCAAGACGTTTGGGCAGGATCCATTCAGAATCCTTGGATTCAGAATATTGTCTCTCAGGGGTATCAAAAAGGTTTCAGAATAAGACCTCATGTGAGAAGATTTTTTCTGTCTCACGTTCCAACAAATCCTGTGAAAGCTCAGGCTTTTCTGAAGTGTGTTTCAGATCTAGAGCTTTCAGGAGTGATTGTACCAGTTCCAATTCTGGAACAGGGCCTGGGTTTTTATTCAAATCTATTCATTGCCCCGAAGAAGGAAAATTCTTTCAGACCAGTTCTGTATCTGAAGTTTTTGGATCATTTTGTAAGAGTCCCAACTTTAAAGATGGTGACTATAAGGACTATTCTGCCTTTTGTTCAGCATGGTCATTACATGTCCTCAATAGACTTACAGGATTCGTATCTTCATATTCCGATTTATCCAGACCACTATCGGTTTCTGAGATTCTCTTTTCTAGACAAGCATTACCAGTTTGTTGCTCTTCCATTTGGCCTAGCAACAGCTCCAAGAATCTTTTTGAAGTTTTTCGGTGCCCTTCTATCTGTAATCAAGGAGCAGGGTATTGCGGGGTTTCCTTATTTGGACGATATCTTCGTACTGGCTCAATCCTTTTCCCAGGTACCTTTCCAGGTCAAGGGATCCTCAGGCGGAGATGGTGGATGCGTTAGCAGTTCCTTGGTTTTACCAACCTGCTTACATTTTTCCGCCTCTAGTTCTTCTTCCAAAGGTGATCTCCAAGATCATATTGGAACAATCACATGTGTTTCTGATAGCACCAGCATGGCCTCACAGGTTTTGGTATGCGGATCTTGTCCAGATGTCCAGTTGCCAACCTTGGCCACTTCTTTTAAGGCCGGACCTTCTGTCTCAAGGGCCGTTTTCCATCAGGATCTCAAATTGCTAAATCTGAAGGTATAGAAATTGAACGCTTAGTACTTAGTCATAGAGGTTTCTCTGTCTCAGTGACTAATACTATGCTACAGGCTTGTAAGTCTTTTTCAAGGAAAATTTATTATCTGGTTTGGAAAACCTATATTTCATGGTGTTTTTCTCATAAATTCTCCTGTCATTCTTTTAGGATTCCTAGAATTTTACAGTTTCTTCAGAATGGTTTGGATAAAGGTTTGTCTGCAAGTACCTTGAAGTGACAAATCTCTGCTCTTTCTGTTTTATTTCATAGAAGGATTGCTAAACTTCCTGATATTCACTGTTTTGTTCAGGCTTTATTTCGTATCAACCCTGTTGTTAAATCAATCTCTCCTCCTTGGAGTCTTAATTTAGTTTTGAAGGCTTTGCAGGCTTCTCCTTTTGAGCCTATGCATTCTTTGGATATTAAACTACTTTCTTACTTTCTTGGAAACTGTTGTTTCTTTTGGCTTTTTTCAGTTAGAAGAGTTTCTGAATTGTCTGCTCTCTCTTGTGCATCTCCTTTTCTGATTTTCCATCAGCATAAGGCTGTTTTGCGGACTTCGTTTAAATTTCTTCCTAAGGTTGTGAATTCTAACAACATTAGTAGGGAAATTGTTGTTCCTTCCTTGTGTCCTAATCCCAAGAATGCTCTTGAAAGATCTTTATATTCTTTGGATGTTGTAAGAGCTTTGAAATATTATGTCGAAGCTACTATCGCTTTCAGGAAGACTTCTAGTATATTTGTTGTTTTTTCTGGTCCTAGGAAAGGTCAGAAAGCCTCTGCCATTTCTTTGACATCTTGGTTAAAGTTTTTGATTCTCAAGGCTTATTTAGATGCGGGACAGTCTCCGCCTCAGATAATTACAGCTCATTCTACTAGATCAGTCACCACTTCTTGGGCTTTTAAGAATGAAGCTTTGATTGATCAGATTTGAAAAGCAGCAATTTGGTCTTCTTTGCATACATTTACAAAATTTTACCATTTTTATGTATTTGCTTCTTTTGAAGCAGTCTTTGGTAGAAAAGTTCTTCAGGCAGCTGTATCAGTTTGATTCTTCTGCTTATGATTTAAGTTTTTTCTTGAAATGTATGTGAAATTTGTAAGAAAGACTTATTTTATTGTAGATTTATTTTATTTTTTTTCAGTGGAAATAGCTGTTTTTATTTTATCCCTCCTTTTCTAGTGACTCTTCTGTGGTCTCCCACATCTTGGGTATTTCTATCCCATACATCGCTAGCTCATGGACTCTTGCCAATTACATGAAAGAAAACATAATTTATGTAAGAACTTACCTGCTAAATTCATTTCTTTCATACTGGCAAGAGTTCATGAGGCCCACCCTTTTTTATGGTATTTATGATTTTTGTATAAAAGCACAATTTTATTTCCAGTTCCTCTTTTTGTATGCTTTTTTACTCCTTATTCTATCACCCCACTACTTGGCTATTCGTTAAACTGAATTGTGGGTGTGGTGAGTGGTGTATTTAAAGGCATTTTGAGGTTTGGGAAACTTTGCCCCTCCTGGTAGGATTGTATATCCCATACGTCACTAGCTCATGAACTCTTGCCAATATGAAATAAATTAATTTATCAGGTAAGTTCTTACATAACTTATGTTTTTTTAAAGCACATTTTTTCTTATTGTTCATTAAGTGCTTGAACAACAGGATGCTTGTTTTCCCATCAAATACTTTGGACACAATCCACAAACTAATGCACCATAGGTTAAATCTGATAAAAGGTTATTTTAAAATAACTTTAAAAATGCCTCTTTCAATGTTTAATGTTTGTTTGTTGACAAAATATTTCTCCAATAAAAATAATAATTATATATATATATATATATATATATATATATATACAGTATATATTGTTATGCTTATGTTTACTATTGGTAAAACCATATTTACTATTTGCTTCTGTATGAATTCAAAAGAAATGTTTTCTGGTTTCTTACAGAAAGTGATTTTTGAGAATCCTTATATTCTTATATTAATAATTTATTATTCATATTTTGTAGATTCTGGCAACAAGAAATTAAAAAGCTCTATCCAGAGAAGCACAGAAACAGGAATGGCCGCTGAGATGAGAAGTCGTATGGTTCGGCAACCTAGCAGAGAATCAACAGATGGAAGTATTAATAGCTACAGTTCTGAGGGAAAGTAAGTATTTATGAGATTAAAAAAATAATTAATAGTGTATTTATTTAGTAATTTTGCTTCTTTTTTCTTTTACAATTTATTGTTTATTAGATTTTTATAAGTGCATAACCCAACCATATCTCAACAGGTTCATGAATGAAAAGTATGATTAGGGTACTTGAACAGTATCAGTAACATAATAAGGACATGAAACAACCGCATATAACAGAAATAACAATATAGTACATTAAGAAAATTCCAAAAAATGACAGCACAATAGTTTTATAGAAATATAGTAGTGAAAATGGTTCCACTCCATGTTTATTTAAGTAAGCAGCCTTAGAGCGCCCAAACTATTTCTCCCTCTGTTTTGAGTATAAACATGCATACATATAATAGCACTGAGGGCCTGATTAAATACATTGGAACATCTCTAATGATGAAACACCTAATTGGGCTTCAAGCAATTGCTTCAGGTTTAGTTTATTATAAAGAGATATACACCATCTACCTCTTACACATTCTGTTCAGTACTATTTTCACATATTTATGTAGACCTTATTTGCTCCTAAAAGCTGGTTAAAATATGGAGCAATTAAAACTCAGAAAGTTTAGAAAGGAATGTAGGGAAATGGGATGTAGGGCACATCTCACTTCCACTAGTTTCCACGCCTTGTACTATACAGGAATGGTAGGGCATAGCTGAAAACGTGTGTAGGCCTAAGTCTATATCAAAAGGTTGGGAAGTAGTAAATGTTTTTAATTTACAATCTACCTGTCAATTTATCTATATAAACTTGTCTAGAGCATAAACTAGGCAAGCCTATGTGCTTTTAATCTTGGGGAATAAGAGAACTTCAAAGGCAAATAAACCAGAACGTAAAGAATATGAACTTGAAGGAACTAGGAGGGTTGACGTGCAGAGGTAACAAAAGGAAACCAAATATTAGGGGATTGAAATGTCTTGTTTAAATCTTAAGTTCTTTACTGAATGGCTAGCAGAAGTATAAGCAGGTATGTAAGTATATTTGTGTATAATGTTGTCCTACATTTTAGTTTTAACAATTTAAAGGGACACAAAAGACTGTAATTGTAATATAAAATGTTCAATTGTGTGCTGCAAAACAAAAATAAAAAAAACACTGTCTTATTTCAATGCTGTAGTCTGTGGGGGTCCCCAGGATCTTTATCATAAAGGGGACCTCCAGGAGGATGAACGGTTGTTGTTATCCACAATATGATTATATAGGCAAACAATCTATCGGCCTTCTCACTGAAGTGGTTAAGAACTAAGGATAAGCAATAAAAAGAGTTCTGGTAGAAGCTTCAAAGTAAAAAGTATTCTTTATTTGTTCATCGTGGTAAAAGATTCACAGGAACAAGAGAGTAATCCTGCAGCTAGTAAAAGTCTGACTGTTTTCGGTCTGGGACCATAATCATAGACTGATAGCTGTCGGGTATGGCAGCTATTTACACGTACACAGACTATTCCTGATTGGTTAAAAACAGATTAACTCAGGGTAAGTTAATTAAAAATTAATTTGACTGAGGATTAACCATATACTACCTCTCAGTAATTTAAGAATGGCAGACTGACATATACTAGCTCAAAATATCACTATAATTGCTAGTAGATATCTGGTATTTAAAACAAACCACGTTAACTTTGTTCAATACATACGTATATATATAAAATCAAACCTGCATACAATGTAGTATTAATATTTGGAATGCTGTAACTTATGAAAGGGATTTAGTAAATTAATTCATACACTCTATTACATATATATATAAATAGATGATATGCAAAGAACAGATATGATGTGGAAAGCATCAATATTCAAATACAGTCTTACGTACGGGTAGTTCCCTATATATGTAGATGCATATATGCAGCTCTCAGGTTTCTCAAAGCAATGTCATGCTCATAATCAAAACATACATTAAGAAAATACAGGCATACACATACCTTGAACCCTAACATATCAAAATGCATATGTACATAATATGGCTCCCAAGTACAAGGAAGACTAATATGTGGAGATAATAATACATAAGGGGAAGGCCCAAAACGATGACAGATGTGCACTTTATTTCTGACAGAAATTAATTATGTCAAACTCAGAGTTGAAGCCTAAAGGTACTAAGCTTTTGAGTTTGAAGATCCAATAAGTTTCTTGCCTACAAAGTATGGGAAATTTGTCCCCTCCTCTAGGAGGTCTAGTAATTTGCTCTATTGCTTGCCACCTTAGAGTCTAGATAAGGCCGAACATGCTTTTTCCCCTGAGATGTAGGAAAGGTGTTCCCTTATACGGGTGCCAAACTCTACCTATGTATTGCTTTAAACACTGAGTGCATTCCACTAGATAGATTGTGAAGATACTTTTGCAATTTATGCAGCAGTTTGTCTGAAACTCCTCCCCTGTAACGTGTGATCTAAATGATGTGGACACATTAATATAATCACAGGAGGTGCATACTCATCTACCACATTTGAATGTGCCATTGAAACGCAGCTATGAAGTTGTTGAGTTTTTATTCTCTTTTAGCATGCTGGGGGCCAAAATGTTTGCCAAATGTTTCTGCGGCCATGCTCAGGTCAGAGGACCAAACAAAGAGCAGGTCATCTATATATCTGACGTATTTGGTGACAAAACCAGAGGGAACACCAGTACCTCCATCAATGTGGGCCCTCTCCCATCAACCCATAAAAAGGTTGTTGTAGGAGGGAGCAAACTTTGCTCCCATCATGGTCCCACGTCTCTGGCGGTAATAGCAACCCTGAAACATAACCTGAAAACATAAAAAAATTGTGTCCAAGTAAAAACCTGACCACCCTGACAATTAAGGCCTTTGCTTCCTGTGCTAAATCTGTATACAAATCCAAAAAGTATCCCACACAGCAAACAGGCCATGCATGTGTGGAATGGAGGAGTACAGTGAAACAGCATCCACTGTTAACCAACTGTACTTCTCCTTCCAGATCACAGACTCAATTTCCTGTAATGCCTGGGTAGAGTCTCTGATATAGCTCGGTAGTTTTTGAACCAATCGTTGGAAATAGTGATCGACACATTTAGACAGTGGTTCAAGCAGGGAGCTGATGCCTGCCACAATTGGCCTCCCTTTCACATTCACAAGACTTTTGTGCACCTTCAGGAGGTGGTGGAAGATGGGAGTCACTGGATCACTAACCAAAATATAGTCAGCCATAGTCTGATCCATGAGTCCCCCCTCCACCACATCATCCAAAAGGGGCACATGTTCTCTACTGATGGTACCTGTGGGGTCTCTAAATAGGGGTAAATAGGTGTCAACATCACCAAGCTGCCTCTTAGCTTCTTCAACATAGTCAAACCTGTCCATCACTACCACACTCCCACCCTTGTCCGATTGTCTGATCAGTATACGCTCGATATTTTGTACTAAGGGTTTTAGTGTTTTTTTTAACTAGGATAGAACAGTAAATAATGTAGTGGATATTGAGTCCTTGGGGCCGATTTATCATGTCCAGAATGGGGCCAAATGCCCCTGTTTCAGGAGTTAAGAAGCAGCGGTCTTAAGACTGCTGCTCCTTAACTCGTCTGCTGGCTCTGAGGCTGCGGACATCAATCCGCCCGATTTCATATGATTGGGTTGATTGATGCCCCCTGCATTAACCACAAATCTGCAGTGGGCTGCATTGCACAAGCAGTTCACCAGAACTGCTTGTGCAATGTTAAAGGGACAGTATACACTCATTTTCATATAACTGCATGTAATAGACACTACTATAAATAATAAGATGCACAGATACTGATATAAAAATCCAGTATAAAACTGTTTAAAAACTTACTTAGAAGCTCTCAGTTTAGCTCTGTTGAAAAGGCAGTTGGAAAGCCCACTGCAAGTGGCAAATAAGACCCTTCCCCCTCCCCTTTCTTTTGCATATGAAAAGACCCTTTACACAAACATAATCAAGCTGGAGAAGGTAGCTGACAGTATTTTCATAAAACTTTGGGACTTGGTTAGGAGTCTGAAAATCAAAGCAATGTTATTTAAAAATAAGTAAAACTATACATTTTTTTTTTTTTAAACTTTATGGGCTATATAACTAGATCATCTACAAAACATTTATGCAAAGAAAAAATGAGTGTATAATGTCCCTTTAAATATACGCGGTCAGCATTCAGCGATGTCTGGCAGACATGATACTCTACAGCTTGTTCGCAAAGCTTACAATTTCTTTAGGATTGGGGAGAATTTATAGACACATAAGGATGATCACGTAACTTTGCCTTTGCCTAATTACCAGAAATAACACCTACCATAAGTTTTATGTGAATTCTTCTTTAAGGAGGAAATTTAAATGAGTTAAAATGGAGGTTCTATTCAGAATCTACTATATGGCCAAAATTATGTGGACATGTGGACTCTTATACAAATTGCACACACACATATATATATATATATATATATATATATATATATATATATATATATATATATATATATACACATATATATATATATATATATATATGTGTGTGTGTGTGCATAAAATCCAATACATAACCATGAAATCTTCATAGACAAAAATTGGCAGCGCAATGGGTCGTACTGAACAGCTCAGGACTTTAAGCATAGCACTATCATAGGATGCCACCTTTGCCAAAGTCAGTTTATAAAATGTCTGCCCTACTTGATCTTCCCCGGTCACCTGTAAATGCAATTATTGTAGAGTGGAAATGTCTAGGAGCACCAACAGCCCTGCCACAAAGTGGCTGCGAAGGTCTGAAGTGTGTAGCATGTAAAAATCTATTATCCGTTGCATCACTCATTACAGACTTCCAAATGACCGCTGGAAGCAACATCAGCACAAGAACTGTGGGTTGGGAGCTTCATGTAAAGGGTTTCTATAACCTAGCAGTTGTACACAAGTGAAACACTGGACTCTAGACCAGTGGAAACATATTATCTGGAGTGATAAATGATGCTTTACTAACTGGCAGTCTGATGGAATAATCTGGGTGTGGCAGATGCCCAGAGAATGCTACCTACCAGAATGCCTAGTGCCTACTGTAAAGTTTGGTGAAGGGAAAGTGCTCTTGGTCTGTTTTTCAGAGTTTGGGCTAGACCCCTTATTTCCAAAGAAGGGTCATCATAATTCTACAGGATACAAAGGCATATGAGACAATTGGGTTCTTCCAATTTTTGGCAACAGTTTGAAGAAGGTTTTTTCCTGTTCCAATATTACTGTGCCCCTGTGCTTAAAGATGTCCTACAGACACAGTCCAAAATCTTGTGGAAAACCTTCCCAGGTGAGTAGCAGTTAAAGCTGCAAGTGGGGGGGGAATCCAAATGAATGCCCTTGGTTTTGGAATGGGGCATCCAACAAGCTCATATATTGTAGCATTCTGCAGACTATAAGGAACTACAAGGCAACTAAGACTAAGTTACCTATTTTAATGGCTGAAACCAGTATCTCAGAGTACAGACGGCTTCTTATGGAAGATAGTTCAGCAGAATTGTCCAAGAACAGGCAAAGCAAACACACAGATCCAGGTACAGTTCTGAGGTTCAGAAGCCAGAATATCAGTCTGCAAAACAAGTGTCTCTGCAGGATGGTTAAACATATAGCATAGTCCAGATTTACAGGATGGTAGGCCAGGTACATGAATGCTTTGTACATCATACAAGAATAACTAAGCAATGAATTACTGAGTCCAAAACAGCCTTTTAACACCCCCCCATTCAAGCTTGGCAAACAAAAGCAAGGCCAGAGGTCATCTGGGTTCAAAAAGCATTAAAAGAGCTTGGCACTATACCTTTAATTGAAAATCTGAAAAAGCATAA